>NC_133662.1:87607570-87784839 GCF_037893015.1 Macrotis lagotis | reverse complement strand
AAGGAAGAGAATGAAAGAAAGAGACTGAAAGAAAAGATAAAGGAGACCAAGAAAAACGAGGGAGGAAGAAAGGAGGATGTCTTTTTCAACTTGCATTTTCTCTCAACACAAAACTGAAGAATGTATATACTTATCTCTCTATCTGAACCTTCTGAATGCCTTCCTAAATTTAGAATACTGGATTAATCCAGCAACTAAAGTAATATAATAGTTTAAGTAATTTCTCTAAATAGTTAATACAGGGCCTAAAGGTGCTTAATTTGCCCTTGGGATAGAGTTTAAATGTTTGGAAAATCTGGCTCATTATATTGTCATTTAAACTTGAAAATCTTCTGGGACTAACTTTAAGGAGCAGGAGTTGGGAAGGGAAGGAGGAGTGCCAGAGTCTATCTAGTATTATAAGTAAGTGAATCAATTTATGCTTAAAATTACAAAGGGTCTTTGGATTTTGTGGCTCCTGATAAAGTTCTAAACAGCACTGATTTCAATTGGAAAAGTATTCATTCACAAGGGATGCATTAAGTAGGCTTCTGAAACAAAAGCATACACTATTAAGATTTTCATTGAATATAACCAAGCAATATCCCAGGAGCCTGAAAAAACTAATGTATATTCCAGAGATACTGTAGAAAAGCCAGGAATACATGTGGCAAGAAAGTCAATGCAGAATCATGATAAACTAGTTAATATGGTTCCTGGAAACCTTTCACAGTGTGGTACCAAGTTTATTCACTTTAATCTCAATTAAATAAGCATTTATTAAGTGCCTATGCTTGGCAAGGCACTTTGCTAAGCTCTGAAGATACAATTAATAAAAAGATAGTTCCTGCTTTCAAGGAGCTTACAATCTTAAGGGAAGACAACAAATAAAAGGAGGAATGAAAGTCAGGCAGGGAGGAAGAGTGGGGAAGAACACATTCCAAGAAACTAAAACCAGGTAGAACAGTAGATGCAAAGGGATTGAAGTGAGATTTCTGCCTTCTTGGGCGGAAAAGGAAGGCTTTGAGAGGAGTTTGATACTCTGCTCTGCAGCCCTCTAATCAAGGGACAAAAGAAGACTGAAGGAGGAGGTATCAATCAGGGCTTGAGCCAGCAGCAAGGTTCTGATCTTATCTTGGGAGCAGTATCTTATTCATAACCAAACAGAATAGTAGATGTGAAGTGAGATGTCATGAGATAGATGACACCAGTAATTATGTTTCCATGAGTTATTCTTCTCATGGGTGTACAGGCTACAGCAAATTGAACAAAACTTTTTGTTATGCTCATTTTGATATTTCCTGAAAACTCTGAAAGGTAATGACTCTTAATGAAGAAACAACAATTAAAGAAAAAATAGGTACAAACACTCCTACCCACTTATTTTTCATTATCTTCCACTCTTACAACTGTCTTAAGAAGAAGTAATGTTTGATTATCTGATAGCAAAACAGTCAAAATGGAGTTATTACTGAGTCAAAAGAAGGAAAATACATAAACTACAGAGAAGAATTTAAACCAAAATATCATCAGAGCTCAGGCCTTTCCCCCTTACTCCCTTTTTTTGTGGTTTTTCTTACTTGAGCAGGAAGAGCATTAAATTTATAACATATTGGACTGATTACCATGAGCTGCTTTTGAGCTTGACTATAAAAACCTTATTCTATTGCTTCTGCTTCGATTGTAAGAATTTTTCTGTTCAGATAGGAAAAAATCTATTTGAATTTTATATGTTCCTTTTAAAAATATGTGTGTATTTATATCTACACATATACACATACATATATTTGAGTGAACATCGTGTAATTACTGAAGTTTTACTGGGGAAATAAGTAAAAGTTTATTCACTAACTTTATGAACTCAAGAGAGAGAAGCAAAGCAAGATTATATTACATAAAGGAAAAATAGTTAATAAAATAAAATAAATAGTAGTGAGCAATAAAATAAAAGTTAAAAAATTTAACATGCATATGATTCTTTAGATATCTCTTTTAATGTTCACAACTTTATGAGGTGGGAGCAATTATTCCCATTTTTCAGATGAGGTTCCTGAGGTAGAGAGAAGTTGAGGGATTTATTGAGGGGTACATTGCTTGTAAATGTCTAAGGCAGGGTTTAAATTAAGGTTTTCCTGACTCTTAGAGGAAACATGACATAGTGACTAGATACCCTACCTTAAAACCCACAAGGTATAGGTGCTTGTTCCATACCTGTCACATACTAGCATTATAACCTTCCTCAAGTCCTATAACCTTTTAGTGCTCCAGGAAAAAATCTGTAAAATTATGTTGTAGGACAATTGCTGATTTGCATTGGTAAAGTTGTTTTACTCATCTAGGAACTCCTGATACACAGCCAATTACAGATCCAGGCCTTATCACCTTTGGTTCCTGATTCCATTTCCAAAGCACTATCTACTATTCAACTTGGCTTGATATAAAAGAAAGTGCTGAGCTAAGTTAAATCAGAAGGTTTATATTTTGACTTGAAAAAAATTCTAACTTTAGTTTTCCTAACCTATAAAAGTAATTAGCTGGTGGACCTCAGATTTTTTTTTGAGTAAATTAAATTGTGATGAGGGGGAGGATCAACAAGGAATGAATATAGTTATAGAAATGAAATACAGTGCTCCCTCCTCACTCCATGTTTATGGAATAAGCTAGTGCTTCATAATTTAGAGAACAATAATTTGGAGAAAATACATTTCTCTCATAATTGTAAGATTTTTTAAATTCATGTTGACCATCTGTGAATCTCACTTGGAATAGTAGGACTTTATATTCAATATAATGTAGCATGCCTTGATTTTTGTTCAACTATCAGATTTGGCTAGCATAAAGAAATCTGTTACATAGTCAATGAGAAACTACAATTGGAGTTCACAAAGAAAGACTGTCCCAAATGGTTTTGTTGGACCACATTATATAAACTGTAATTTTAATTACTTACCTTCCATTCAGAGCTGAGTTATGCTGAGTGCTTTTAGGAATGATTGTTCAGAGTTCTTATCAAGTCAGTATTAAGTGTGTGTTTGGAACAGCATTTCAGCATTCTTTTTTCCCACACAAAAATGACTGTTCTGGACTCATATGAAAGACAGGAAAAATTAAATCTTTTCAGTATTAAATGCTTTTCAGCATTAAAATGCATCATCATAACTCTTAAGAACTGGTAGATCATTATCTGAGTTTTGGTTTATCCAAGGCAAATATTACTTTCACATTAGCATCTACTCTGCTTACTTACTTTTGTTGTTGTTATGGATATCTCAATATGCCCTCTCTTTGTTCTTGTAGATTGAGTGGCAGCCAAAATAATATAAGAAAAACCTATAGTTAACCCCCTGTTCTTTTGTAAGAAAACTCTGAAAGTGGGCAGCTTTGCTAGGATGGCTGATTTAAATTAGTTGGAAAGGTCATATATTTTATAGTTTGTGTGAAGAAAGGTGCAAGAAGGAATTGAGAGATAAAAAAGGATGGGAAAACAGACTAGGTTCTTAGGATCTTATGTCAGGTCTACAAAGCATGCTTTCATCATCATGATGTTAGCAAATTCCCAGAACATCAAAAATCCACTCTCAGACATTTGTAAACACAATCACCTTGTTACAAAGCAACATGTAAATAACTTTTTGATGTATTTTTAGTTATCTAAACTTCTACATTTCAATATTTCTGTGAAAAATCAAGATATGTGCTAAATATACTAAAATATACAAAAACTTTTTCCTCTTCTAGTACCAAAATGCAAAATTCTATACTCTTTTTTTTGTATAATCAAATGGAAAGTGAGAGAGGAGAGAATTTTGAGATAAAAAAATAAATAAAAAGAAACTGTCCATATTTCATATGTGATATTATTTCGGTCATTGTCCATATTAATAGCTCAATATATTGAGTCATTGTGAGAAGACTTTCATTTCCCTTGCTCTATTTCTCCCAACAATTTCAGAGCTATAATCTATTTACCTGAGGTTTACCCCTTACTCAATTTCTACTTCTTTTGGGGTCACAGACCCCAGGTAATATAGCAGCCCCTCCAGTAAATCCTGCTTTTAATTTTTGCTGTGTAGGAACTGACCAGGTAAGAAAAAAGGAGTTCAAGAGGAGAAGAACCCCCAATGAATCCACATCCATGCATATTACTCCATTTGTGGACAAATGTTTCACTCTCCTTTTCCCTCCTCCCCTCAATATTTTCTACCTATTCCTCCTCCTTATTGGGAAAAGTCAAGATTTCACTGACATTAAAATTCTGGGAATATATACTTTTATAAGGCAGAATGCTCCTGAGTTACTCTAACCATACTGTAACACTTCCTCGGTTTGCCATTGTCTTCCAATTTCTTTAGCAATGAAAAATTTGAGGGAAAATAGGTTAAGTGAGGCTGAAGGAGGGGTGCTTCTTTGTGTGTGTGTGTGTGTGTGTGTGTGTGTGTGTGTGTGTGTGTGTAAAAGAGAGAGAGAGAGATAGAGAGAGAGAGAGAGAGAGAATGACAGATAGTGAAAGGATTAGTAACAATTTAGTAATGGAGTCACAGTTATGCTTAATATAATGATGGTGGTATTAAAACTTCCATTGTACAATTACTAATCTAATTTATTCATTAATTAGAATTCTAAAAACATGCTTTTAATTATACTTATTGTTAAGCATGGCTTTAGTATATATACACATAATTTACATACATATATTCATATACATATATATTTATACACATAGACATGTAATGACAGAAATATGGTAACAATATTTGGCATTGTAATAAACTATTTGAGGATGCCTAGATCACTTAAAGATGGAGGGGAAATCTTGATGATCTAGACATATTCCAACAGACTACTTTATTCCATTTTCATTTGAACAGTAATAAAAGGATCATAGATTCATAGCTGAAGGATAAAGAAGAGGTCATCTAGTCCACATGACCTATTTTAAAGATAAAGAAATAGATTAGAGAAGTTAAGTGAATTGCTCAAGGGCACAAAAAGAATAAATGGTAGAATTGCAATTTGAATCCAGATGCTCAAATTCCAAATTTATCATCTCTTACTATGCCAATTTTATCAGGTTTCCCATAATACCAAAATACCTCTTCAAATAACCCAATTTAAAGATGATGAGAGCGATGATGGGAGAGCAAGGGAGGGGTGTGGAAATGTGATTTCATTGTTCTACAGAACTGCAGTAAAGATAATTAATATCCTTGGATCAAAGAGTATGTGAATAAGTATAAGAATACTGAAAAGGTAGAGGTGAGAAGTTACTAAGGGATTTAAATGGGAAGTAAAAAATATATTTATTTGATTCTAGAGATGATAGGGAGATGTTGGAGTTTATTGAGTAAGGGGGTAGGTGACATGGTCAGACATACTTTAGAAAAATAACATTAGTAACTGATTGGAAGATGAGCTTGTAGTAGACAGACTCATCAGCAGGCTTTTTGGTCATGCATGGAGAGATAAGGCTTCCACTAGGAGTGGTGGCAGTGTTAGGGGAGAGAAGGGGGATTAGAAGAGAGATACTATGAAGAGAAATAGGACAGTCCTTGGCACTAAACTCAATAGAATGACTAGAGAAGATAATAGACTATGATATTTAGTTTATGAACTATGTGGCCAGCAAGATGGTAATGCCCTGAACAGTATCAGAGAAGTTTGAAAGGGAAAGATAGTTTAATATTAGACATGTGGATTTTAAGGTGCTTACAGGACATGTTAATTTAAGGGATAGATAGAATTAAGGGATAAAAAATAATAAGTTTAGTATTGGACATATTGATTTCAAGATGTCTATAGGACATTCAGCTTGAAATGTTTAATAGGCAGGTCAGCAGAGATTAGAGTTTAAAAAAAGTATATTGAGAATCATCAGCATTGTTATGATAACTGAATCTGTGGGAGCTGATTAAATCACCCAATGAAATTATATAGAGGGAGAAGAAAAGAGAACTGAGATCAGAGATCTGAAGGGCATCTATGTTTAATAAATTTGATATGAATGAATACCTAGCAAAATAGATCAAAGAAAGAGTTATTAGGTTATTGTTGTAGGTTTGAAGAGGAGAACCAGAAAAAAGTAATGTCCCAAGAACCTAGAGAGAAGAGTGTACCTAAGGAAAACAATTATCAACAGTGCCAAAGGAAGGATAGAGATTGAGACAAGGACATTAGATTTGGCCAATCCCTGAATTAAAATCTCATTTCAATTTTTTCTACATTTAAAACAATTTGTGTGACATTTATATACTGAGTTTTCTTGCAACATTTGATAAGGAAAGCACTGATAGACAAGAGAAGATGCAACAAAAATAATAATGTTGATTTATTGAATGAATAAATGATTCTCCATTTAAAGAAATGCAATAATAGTGCTACTTTGAGATGCAGTATTGCAGAGCAAAGTAGCATTTCTTAGACTTTTTTCAAAAAGAGAAATCTATCAGGCAAAACTCTCTGTAAAACTGTAGTTTTCAATGAAGAAAATTAACATGTCAGTCAATACCAATACATAAGACAAATCAAAGCATGTCTCAAAATGCATTATTGCAGAAACAAGAATATTATTACCTTATATTATGAAAAGTGTGAACACTGTGTATTTTGATAGTAAAGGAATAGGAGGCATGCTGTGCCTCATATAAAGCTAGTTTTATTCTAATACTTCATCTTGGTGTGGAGATAATCGTAGCTTGTCAAAGGTAGAACCTGCACAATGCAAACTTTAGTATTTTCCCTCAAGTAATAAGGATTTCACCAAAAATTTTAGACTGCTTAAATCAATTGTAGTATGTGAATGCAAAGTAGTATCATTACTCTTTTCTCAATGATTGATATGAAAATTCAGAGTGGAAAGATATAAGAACTCCTGCAAAATGAAGAATTGAACCAGGAAAATTATATACAGAATGATTACAATAAAGTACATAGAGCACCCACTCATCCCCTACAAGATTCTGAGTGCTATGTGGTTATAATGACCATTCTTTGGCCAGGAAAAAGAGGGGAGTAGATGAATCAGTTCTCTGTCTCTCTGTCTCTCTCTCTTTCTCTCTCTCTCTCTCTCTCTCTCTCTGTCTTTCTTTTTCTCTCTGTCTCTCTCGCTCAAAAGGTTAAAGTGATAATATTTTGGGAATATTGTAAATAATTTTAGGCTTAGTTTATATATGTTGGTTAGTTTTGTCAAAATACTTTCACCTTTTCTTTCATTTTTGCTTTTTGTTATCAAAGATGACTCTCTGATGAAAAACAAAATATATCAAAATATAAATTAGTCTATTGTCCTGGAGCTAACCTGAGTAAGAAGGGAGATTTTCATTATTTAGAAGGTTGACTGCTAGGCAGTATTTTGGGGCAAAATTCATTTAAAAGTACTAACTATTTAGCAAATATTTTCTATAGACTCAAAGCCACTGGATAATAAATTTAGAGTCTGAAGCTGCCTAAGAAGTCATTGAGTCTATTTCTCATTTTATAAATGAAATTTAGACCAAGTAGTTAAATGATTTGCCCAAGGTCACAAAAGTAGTAAGTAGCAGAAAAGAACCAGGATTTGATTCAAAGTGTTGTACCATGATATCTCCTAGCTCTATGGAATTTTACAAGATGTTGGAGACTGAAAAAAAGGTGAAAATAAAATGGTCTTGCCCTTAGAGACATAATTTTGTGAAAAAAAGAGACACTAGACTTGGGAAGCAAGGAGATGTGTAAAAATTCCACTTCTAACATCTAGTATGTGTGGAACCATGTATAAGTCACTCAATTTGTGTTTGCCCTTACTTTCTTCACCTGTAAAATTGCAAAATAACTTTAAACCTAGCTTCCAGGATTATAATACTGATCAAATGAGATGAGACACATGAAATATTTTGTAGCCCTTAAAGGTGGAATGTGAAGCATGGAATAACTTTTGGTCCGTGCCAATGAAACCTATACTCAAACTGGTGAAATCATAGGACTTTTGCAATATTGAAAAATGAAAAGAGATGGAAATGTGACACATAACAAGGAAAATAGAAAATTGCCTCAATTAACTCTCTCAAGTATTTTAATATACATAATGCAATAAATATTAACTGCACAATTGGTCCAGGTTCTTTGCCTATGCTGAAAAAATATTAGTTTAAGACTGCCACCTTAATAATTCAGATCAATATATTGTTTTAAGTATCTGGGTAGGGTATTAAAGTTTTTTGTGAATCATTTCTGTAATTTATTTTGTAGGTATAGATGATCTTAGATATTTATTTGGGGTTAAGTGGCTTGCTCAAGGCCACACAGCTAGGTAATTATTAAATGTCTGAGGTCAGATTTGAACAAGGGTACTCCTGACTCCAGGGCCAGTGCTGTATCCACTGCACCACCTAGCTGTCCTGATCTTAGATATTTATAGATCAGTTATTTAGAAGTGATAGACTAATGTTGGCAGTTTCATTAATGATTATTAAATTTGTTATTTTATTGAAACATAAAGGAAATTTTAAACTATAGTGGATAAAATAAGACTCAGAGATCAATATGAGTTTAAATACCAAATCTGTCTCATACTTGTGTTGTTCTGAGCAACAGTTAACTTTCTGGGACCTTTTTCCTCATCTATAAAATGAGGGTATTGAATTGTATTGGGCTTCTGAGATCCTTTCCAGTTTTTGATCTAGGATTCTATTTTTTCTCAAGTCCAGTTTATTTGTAAAATGGAGGCAATGCCTATAGTATTGACCAGTGAGGGTCTTTGTGGGGAATAGAGCAACTAGGTGGTACAGTGGATAGAGCATTGGCACTGGAGTTAAGAGAACCTGAGTTCAAATGCGGCCTGAGACACTTGATGTTTGACCTTGTGCAAGTCACTTAACCCTGATTGCCTTCCATTCAGGGCTGTCCCCTGATCCACATATGACTACTGGACTCAGTTGGCTGCAGTGAAAATATTGAGGTTCCTTAGCATGTACCTCATCATTAAAATCTAATTCACATGTATGTTCATGGCATTACCTCGTGATATTATGGTCTTCTATGAGAATGAAGGACAGGCAAAAACAACATTATGGAGATCAAATGAGATCATGTATACAAAGTATTTTGTACTTTTTACAGCAATATAATATAAATGCCTTTGTAATAGTTTTTGTTATTGCCACTCTCCTTCATTTCTTATTTTCACCTTAAGCTTGCCAAAATAATTTTATGTGTAAAAATAAGGAATGATAAGAAATGTCCTTCATAGGGAGGAATAATTAACCACATTGTGAATTAACCTTTCTGACTCAATTATACAATATCATTTTTACAATTTTATAAAGTTCATATTCTCTAATTTGAAATATTATATTAAGGTGTTATTGGATGAACTAGGCATTGTAATATAATTCAAATCCAATTCCATTGACTAAAGACCAACTTTGTAATGAAGGCATACAATCTCTGATGTAAACACCCAATACCAAGAAGAGGTGGAGGACTATGCTGCCCCCCCAACTCATTACATTTAATTGATTCGACTGAAGAACTTCTTTTAAAATAAAACAAACCAAAACCAATGCCAATTATTAAGCAATGTTTCTATTTAAGCCCAATTTCATTGTGTTCTTCTGGTGCCATCACTAATATAAGCTCTTTATAATTATATATAATTTTTACTCTTTATTTCAAATCATCAAATATTGATTAAGTTCCTGGTACAGGAAAAGGGAAAGAAAACATTGAAGGATACATATCATTGTGTAAGGAATGAGGAGACAAAAAGAAGTTAGATTCCAGTTTTGCCGTATATATGCTAGTTATACAAAGTATACTAGGACAGATGGATAGATGGATGGATGATCTGTGCATAGGCATACCCCTTCCCCCCATAGAAATTCAAAAATCAGGTTCATTTTTATTCCTCAAAATTTCTTCTATCTTTTGATTTAACCCTAACTGTTAATGGCATCATTATTGATTCATTCTTCCATATTGAAAGCCTGGGTGTTATTTATGATCTATTCTTTTTCTTCATTTCTCATATTTTTAGTGAGTCATTATTTTTCTCTATGGTTCATCTTAGTTGCTGCCACTGCCTCTCAACTAGTGTACGATATTATTAGCACTCATCTCAATTCCTGTAATACCCTCCTAACAGATCTTTCCACTTTCATGTCTGTCACTACCATAAACTTCTTCTACCACAAACTATCACTACCATAAACACACTTCTGCTAGACCTATCATCCTTTTACATAGACTTAGACATAATAATTCCTCAGCTCAAAAACCTTTAGTGGCTACTTTCTGACTCCTAAGTGCAATTTATCTTTCTCTACCATCTAACACAACTCACACTTTCTAGACTTAATTCATAGTCTACTCATCTGAACTACATCCTTCATCACCATTCCTCATTTCCCCACCTGCATGCCTTTCCTTATATTATTCCCTATTCCTCAAATTTATTTTTCCCTTCTCTCTAATTTTTTGAACACCTATCCAATTTAAGGTTAATTCTGATGATGATTAACTAAGAATTCTTATTTCATCCTCTTATGAATAATGACCATTTGTTTCCCAAATCTCACATTCCACTTTATTTGTTTCTCCCTTATGCACTTAATAATATGAATATTTTGGATTATAGTTATTTGTGCATATATCAAACTAGACAACTCTTAAGTAAACAAAGTATTGCACCCATTCACCACATAATATTCTTTATAAAATAGGCATCTACTATTTGAATTAATATTATTTTTGAAAATTATTTAACAAATTATAATAATTAAATATTACAATTGGTAATTTGTTTAAGGCTATTTTGTTAATTGAGGAAAATATTCAGCCAAGCTATGTAAATGTTATAAAATTAGAAAGACATAGGACAATGGTTGAAGTACTGTACTTGGAGTCAGGAAGTCTTGAGTTCAAATTCGAACAGAGATACATACTAACTTTGTAACCCTGGACAGATCACTTAATTTCTGTTTGCCTCAGTTTCCTCAACTATAAAATAAGGATAAAATAGCACCTGCTTATCAGTATTATTGTGGGGATCAAATGAGATAACATTTGTAACAGTAGTTAGCATAGTATCTGGTACATAGTAAGGTCTATTTAAATGATTATTCCCTTCCCACCTCCCTTCCTTTAAAGGTCAATTGGTTCTATAACCATATACCTGTTGTTCTTTTTATGTATTCCAGCTCCTTTTAGAGTATATGTCTGTAAGAAAGATAGAAATAAAGGGTTAAGAAAGTTCAGAGAAGGAAGAACCAACATAAGATTGACAGAATGAGGCATGCCTCTATTGAAGAGGCAGCATCTGAGTTAATGCCTTATATTTGTTGTTTGACACCTGAAGAAAGCAAGTCCCATTCTCAATATTCAGATATTCCAAGGAAGTTTTGATCTCCTCAAAGCTGTTATTCTCTCCCACAACGCAGATCCATGAATATCTATTCTGGACAGCTCTTATCTATGTCTTCCCACAAATTTGCTCTCAGAGTCCATGCAATTTACTGAAAGCTTCCACAATTTCAGTTGACATCATGAGAATGTTAATGGAGTACATGTATTGTCCAGTAGTCATCCTTTTCCTGGTTATGAAAGCAATCTCTCTTATTTTTTATGCATAGACATTGCTTTGATGACATCTTTTATACTTTACAAGTCTAAAACACAGTGTGACTTCTCTCTTTGATTAATAAAATAGAAATAGAAACTAATTACGCTTTCCATATTCTTTTTTTTATGAGCCCAAGAGATGCTGCTTATTGTTTCCTATAAATACCTTGCTGTAAAATGCCTTCACTTGTCCTCCTTAGCCTTATCTCCTTCAACCTAATATGAAGGAGCTTGACTTAAGTTTTGCAATGCTTTCCTTATAATTTACTGATTTTGAATCATAGAAGGTAAAAGTTCTTCGAGATAAAAATATGAAGACCTAGAGGGATTATATGTTTTCCCTGAGACCTCTTAGCTGAGATCACACAGTGGCAGAGCAGGTCTTCTGACAAAATGCATGCATTTTGAGTACTATTTAGTTCAATTGTTCTTATCAATAACTACTCATATATGTAGGAATAACATTTTATACTTAAGTTATACTTTTAGGATTTCCCCTTTCCATTGCCTTTTGAAGGAGGTAGCACAAATATAATTACATCCATTGTACAGATGCACTGAAAGGTTATATTTTATGGAAAAAAGTTGAATAACTTGTTAAGGTTGGAATAGGAACCAGAATCCTGATCTTGAGACTCCTCATGCAATGTTCTTTCAACTGTGGTGCTACTTCTGATAAATACTTTCTGTTATGCTGAACTTTGCTCATTTTCATTGCATAGTGAAGAATAAACTATGTACAAAATTCATGAAAGTATGGAACTATTTTGCAATTCTTTTTCCCATCTTCAAATACATGTGCACCTTTTTTTCTTGATAGCTTCTAAAAGAGGATATTTGTATCAATCTACTGGCAAATATTATTTACAAAATACTCATCCCATGCTTTCAGATTAAACTATATGGTGAAAAATACTACTACTACTACTACTACTACTACTACTACTAATTACTACTACTACTACTACCCCTTTTTTGTGAACTTTGAAATATTTAAATTCTACCACTTTGCTCTCAGGTAAAGAGAAAGAAAATGGGTGCCCTTAGAGATAGCTGCTGTCAGGGTTGGTTTTAGGAAAGTTCATGTCAAACGGTAACACTTTCATATTATATTGTAATAGCTGCTTTCAAGAAGTATGATTGATTAGGGCTTACTAAAAATTCCAGTGTCAGTTGCAGCCTCAAAAGCAACAATTCTCCTGAATTTGTAAGAAAAACAGTCAAACCCTTCAGGTTTCCATTTTCTTTTTTTTCCTTTTCATAAGAATAAGAGGTGCTGCTTACTGTCTCCTGTGAATGCATTGCCATAAAATGGCTTCACTTGTCATCCTTAGACTTATCCCCTTTTTTCCATATGCAACGACCTCTTTTTCACATCTTTCTGCCTCTCTCTATCTTTGTCTCTTTCTGTCTTTCTTTGTTTCTTTCCCTCTTTCTTTCTTTTCCTCTCTCCCTCTATCTCTTTATCTAACTTTCTGTAGAGCTAAAGATTTTAAATTTTAGCTCTGAGATGTTTCTGTGTTTATAATTTTTACTTTATTTATGTTATATTAGATTCAAATAATTTTATGAAAATTGTTTTCACAATGCAGTTTTGCAATCTCATATCCTTAAACATTCTGCAAATGTTTAATTGACTCAGAGAAATGAACATAAATTATCTCTGAAAAATATCTTTTGATATTAATATTTCTTAAGGTCATTTTACACATATATGAAGATAGTAAAGCTTTTGCTGGTCATCAGAATTAGTTTTTTTTTAAATTTCAATCCAAAATAATAGCTTTTCTGTATAAGAGACTGTGTCAGACATTGGAAACATGAACACAAAAAAATGAAAAATAGCTCTTGCCTTCAAAGTATTTACACTCTTCTGGAAGAGGAAATATGTAAAGAAACATGCTAAGTGCAAAATAATTTGAGGAAGGAAAGAGCACTGACCACAAGGGAAATCAGGAAAGACTTTGCATAGGAGAGAGCTTTCTTGAACCATAAAGGAAGCTAAGGATTTTAAAACATTGAGGTAAGGAGTTGAATTTCAAGTGGATGTATACAAGCATGGAGACAAGTGATGGAAAGCAGTTTGGGGCATCACAAGTAATTAGTTCAGTATTATTACTGAACCTCAAACAATAAGTTTTGTGAAGGAAATTGTGACATTATCAGCATAATCTCACACTTTACTTTTTGTCTTTATTTTTCATGGCAGGTTCAGTGATTAATTGTATTCTGTAGCCTGTCACTAATTAAAGCATCAGGCCAAAAAAGTTGTTGGCTGGTGTGGAAATATATCATATGGTATAAGCCAAACCACACATTTCTAATGTAAAATGAAAATTGCTAATAAGATATCAGGTAATTTAGCAGAATGTTATGTACTGGTCTATTAGTGACTGTCATTGTGTATTAATGAATTTGATCACTAATGACATGATAAATAAAAGCTAAGAAGGCAAAAATTGTTAGTATGATGAAACAGAAAATTACCAGTAGTATGAATCTGTCCAATCTAATTATTGAGTATGATTTTTACTCAGGTGAAAAAAATTTGGCAGGACAATGAGACTTTTGGGTCAAGTATTCAATATACCTTCTTATATTAGAGAAAAAATAAAACAAAATAAAATAAACCTATAACAATCAAACAACTGACAGGATCAAATACAAATAATTCAGTGGTACAAAGAAATGGTTTTACTCCCCAAACACAACCACAACCACCACAACCACAAAATTCTGCTGACAAAAGCAAATCTTTAAGTACTTTAATTTATAAATAATGATAATAATAAATATTTGATACTAATACTGATATTTTGAAGAGGATTTAATTGGCTTAAGCCCAAATTCCTACCTTTGCCAGAAAAAGAAAACCCACTAAAGGATACTGTACTTTATATGAATTCAATAAATCATTTTCTAAAGGTCATTTCATGAGCTGAGAAAAGAAGCCTCTGAGGTGCTTGGCTAAAGAAAAGTACCCTTCATACCACCTGAGTATTAACTCCCAGAAAGGAGTTTGATAAAAACCAAATGTATGACGGTAAGCATCATTCTTGACAATTATAAAACCATTTTAAACTCACCCTGATACAGAAAATCTGTTTATTAGTTTATTCTTTAATTATCAAAAGGTTATTATTTAAGACTCTTAATGTTTGAGATTACTTTAGAATTGTCCTTTTAAATTATTATCTTATAATTCTGTAGATATGTTATTACTTGCTTCATTATTTTTCTTCCAAAATGAAATAAAAAAGGCTCAAAATTCATGAACTGAAAGTAAGTTCTTAGCTTGGTAATTTAAAGTTCAGGTCAGAGAAATTAATTTCAATTTGATTTTGATCAAAGAAACCACTAAATAGGTCTTTCAGAGGAATTATACAGGGCACAAGACCCAAAATGCATTTTGTATTTTGAATAATATTTAGTATATTGCTTATGCTTAGTCAGTGTTTATTAAAACAATCCAGACTGCCAAGTGGAAAGTAATATATATAATCAAAGATTCTGATTGATTCTGGGTATATAGCATATTTTTAAATGAAGCAAATGCAATAAAATTAAGGAAGATACTGAAATCATGCCTCATAGGTTAAAAATATACAAAACTACAATCCTCAAGAAGTCTTAATAATTTATGGTGGTATCCATTAATATGTAATTTGCTTCAACATAAAAAATTACAGATTCATAACTACAGGGAGGGTTTTAAAGAAGGGCACCAAACAAGAGATTCTGGCATCACTGATAGTTGCTCAGAGGTATAATAGTATCTTATATATAGTTCTGAAATAGAAATCAGAAAGATTTGGGCTGAAATCCCAGCAAAGACACTTATTAGTAGTCAGTGTGTCAATAAATATTTTTGAGAATCTACTTATTATCACACACTGTGTTAATTGCTAGGGAAGCAAAAAAACAAAAAAAATCCATATTCTCAGAAAACAGTATAACTATAGTTAAGTCACTTAGGGTTTCTCAGCCTCAATTTCCTCATTTGTAAAGTGATGTGCTTGAATCTGATGGCCAATAATGTCCCTCACACCTCTCAATCCCAACCCTAAAGGTTCTATTCTAAGGTACCATTTTTCTTAAAGTTATGCAAGTGATATTGAGAAGGAAAGAATTTCAGCCAAATAATAAAAATGATAAAAATACTTTCCTAATGATGAGATTAAAAGTTAAAGGAGAATGAATAAATAAACACTTACCTGAAAACTTTAGTCAGCAGACACAATAATAATATCCCCAGGAACCTATAGAATTCTTCAAAAAAATCATTTTTTTGTGAGTATATACACTATACAGGGCAATGGAGTTTCAAATGGAGAAACTTAAGGACTGAGAAGGAACAGGTTAGAAAAGAAATGAAAAATAGCAGGAACTAGTGAAAAATGAGGTAGCAACAAAACAAGAATACCTAAACATCTAAATTCACTATATATTCATTTTCTTGTAGAGTTCATTCACTGTGAGCATGTTATCTATCACATAGTATTGAACTAGAAGGAATTTTAATGATTAGTATGTCCAATGTTCTCATTTTTACCAGCAAATAATCCCATAGCTATGTTACTAGATGTAAATTGTTACCTAATTTAGGGTTGACTGGACATTTGGATTCCTACTACTATATCCAAATATATAGTCATATGGCATCCACTGGCATTCTTCCAAAAAGAGGTAACTACCTTCTAAAGTAACTTGTTCTACTTTGGAGAACTCTTATTAGAAAGTTTTTCGTCATATTGAGCAGATTTTTCCCTCCGTAATTTTCACATTTTGCGACTAGCTCTGCCTTCTGGGGTGAATCAGAATAAGTTGAATCACTCTTCACATTTGGAGACAGTTTTCTTTCCTTCCCAAGTCTTCTCTCCTCTAGGCTAAGGGCTGCTCCTTGAGGGCAAGGCCTATGCCATTTTTCATCTTTGTTTCTCCATCATTTAGAACATTACTATTCACATGATAAGTATACTTAATAAAAGTTTGGGAATTTGAATTTCTCCTAAAACATTTTATATCATGGCTAATAATGGTGCTATCATTATATAGGAATAGCCTGTCAAAGAATATTTTATTCCTCCTTCACCTATTTCTGAATAGTAGTGATTTAATAAATGTTTATTGATTGACTGAATGATTCAATGGTGAATAATTATTTCTAAGAACTAGAGATACAATTAGTAAAGAAAGACACAGTCTTGGTACTAATGGAACTTTCAGGCTAATGGGGGGATGAGGCCAGGCAATGACAAGGGGAAAATTTTAGCTAAGGAAGGGTACTTTTTTGAGGGAAAAACAATCATAAGTTCAATTTACTTATTTTCCCCAGAGTCAGGGATGGAATATGTGCACAACAGAATACAAGGGATATATGAGGAGAAGCCTAGGACAACATGATCCTAGAGTATTGATCTTTCCAATCAATCATTAAAGTCTTCTTTCTACAATAATTTAGAATTTTAGAATTGGAAACTACTTTGGAGAGTCTTTAGTCTAGCCCTCTTTATTTTACACATGAACAGAATCTCAGAGAGACTAAATTAATTATCTAAAAACATGCAGTTAAATAAAGATGGAGCCTTGACTTGAAGTCAGTTCTCTCAATCTCTAATCTAGAGTTTCTAAGCCAAGACTGCTTCCCTCTTCTGCTTTCTAAATGTATTTTTCTCCATTTCCATAGTTACCATACTTAGTGCCTTTCCAATGAGTTATTGTAAAATTTTATTGTTTCATATATCCAGGATTTTCTTACTCTGTCTTCTACTGCACACAATTGCCTGGATAATGTTTCTCAACAACTCAATACATATTAACTAGCACTTCATAAGTGTCTACTATACAGGGTCCTTTACTAGACATATTTCATTAAGAAACTAACTGTCCTCTGGATAGCACCTGTTTGGTTAGATCTTATGCTCTTGGAAAGGCTTAAGGGAAAAGATACACCCTCAGTGTTCTATCATCCCTCAGTTTTTTTTTTTCTTGTCCATTGTCGGGGGTCGGCCCTGACCGCCTGGGTGGATAGGACCTCCCCGGGAGTGAGGTCAGACCAACCCAGAGAAGACACGGCTCCTTAAGGGGAGCAGTGGCTTCGCCTGGTTGGCCTGTGTCGCTTGCTCCAATCGGGTGGTAGGTTCTGCCCTCGGGGCGGATTGGGGTGGCAGCCCGGAAATAACTCCCTATATTAACCAGCGCCCTGAGCTATTCGGGGGATCCCTCTGCACCTAATAAAACATATGCCTCCTGAAGACGTGTCTGCCTGAGTCCCTCCTCGCTGATCCCCGGGGGAGGGAAATACCAGGGATGCCTGAAGCAGTGCCCACTGAGGAGCTCACTCGGGAGTCCGGGGAAGAAGACCCCGGACAGAACTGGCCCCCGAACAGGGACACCCGAAGACCCCGCCGAGTGAGGTAAGCCTGTTTAAGTAAAAACAGAAGAGGCAGACACCCTAGGTCCACGGGACACCTAGAGGGAGTAAACATGGGCAAAGGAATGTCTAAGCATTTACAGCCAGAGGATTCAGGAGTATTAGCATGTTAAGTACATGCACTAGTAAAGACTCATGGCATAAGAGTCCGTATAAAAGAATGTAAGGATTGGGTGGAAAAAATATTGGTTGTCTCTCCTTGGGTCTCCCACACCGGCATTGACCCTCAGAAGTGGAGAGTGGTAGGAACTCAAATGTCCTCTTACAACACAGAAAAACCTGGTGATGATATGGCAGGGATTTTCCGCCCTTTGGTGCTTACTATTCCTATGTCCCTATGGGGGAAGGATGTTTTGCAAACCTTGGGCTTGTCTCTAACTACAGACACAGCTTTTAAACCACTAGGGGTCACTGGAGGGCCGCAACCCATACCACTGACGTGGAGATCCGACAAACCGGTTTGGGTAGATCGGTGGCCCCTCACCAAAGAGAAATTACAGGCCCTTGCTAACATAGTACAAGGACTTTTATCGGCTGGACAAGTAGAGCCATCCACCAGCCCATGGAATTCCCCAGTTTTTGTAATCAAAAAGAAAAGTGGGAAATGGAGAATGTTAGTAGATCTAAGAAAGGTAAATGCCACTCTACAACCTATGGGTACCACCCAGCCTGGGTTGCCTTCTCCAGTTGCCATTCCAAAGACTTGGCCCATAACTGTTATAGATATAAAGGATTGTTTTTATAGTATACCCCTTAACCCTGTAGATAGGCAACGCTTCGCCTTTAGTGTACCTGCTGTAAATTATCAAGAACCTGCTCAGCATTTTCAGTTTAAAGTCCTTCCCCAAGGCATGGCAAACAGTCCCACTCTATGTCAGGTTTATGTTGCACAGATTTTGATGCCCATTAGGCGAGAACACTCGGGAGCCATTATTATTCATTATATGGATGCATTATTTGTTGATTCTTGGTGCTTGGTGTTTAATGGCCTTATTGCTATGTTGCCTGTTTCCCCTTCTTTTTTCTCTGTTTATAAAAATGGGGCGTTGGGCCCTTGAGCAACACAAGGCAGACATACTCATGTTAAACAAAAAGGGGGAGTTGTCGGGGGTTGGCCCTGACCGCCTGGGTGGATAGGACCTCCCCGGGAGTGAGGTCAGACCAACCCAGAGAAGACACGGCTCCTTAAAGGGAGCAGTGGCTTCGCCTGGTTGGCCTGTGTCGCTTGCTCCAATCGGGTGGTAGGTTCTGCCCTCGGGGCGGATTGGGGTGGCAGCCCGGAAATAACTCCCTATATTAACCAGCGCCCTGAGCTATTCGGGGGATCCCTCTGCACCTAATAAAACATATGCCTCCTGAAGACGTGTCTGCCTGAGTCCCTCCTCGCTGATCCCCGGGGGAGGGAAATACCAGGGACGCCTGAAGCAGTGCCCACTGAGGAGCTCACTCGGGAGTCCGGGGAAGAAGACCCCGGACAGTCCATCTGCTTTTTTACTTCCCCTTTGTTCCCTGTGAGCTATGTTTGTTAAAAAAAACAAGTTTTTGACCTAAAGTTTCTTAAGTAAATTGAGCATGTACTTAGTTTAATTAGAATGTCTTTTACATTTTTTGAAGGGAATAAGGGAAAGGAAGATGCTAATATGGAAAGACCACTGTGGGTTCCAGAAGACATATTTCAAGTATGCTAACATCTATTTACTAAATCTGTGACTTTATAGAAGTCACTTAAGTGTCATATGCCTCAGTTCCTCTTCAATACAATGAGAATATTGAACTTGATAACTTCTTACTTCATCCTCCTCCTTTTGGACCCTTTTTTGTTTTTTACAAAGCTTCAGACCTATATTTTGTGGGTTTAGAAGTACCTTGTGCTCAAACTCATCTGCAACTAGAAATTTTAAGAATGTTGCCTAGGGGTACCAAGAGGTTAAGAGTAACAGTGATCCAATAAATATGCAAGTTGAAGAAATAGCAGATCTATTAGAATAATAGTTTAATCATCCAGATAACAAAGTCAACAAAAATAAACAGCAAAATCTTGCTTTCCTTTCATGAATTGTTTTAAGCAACAATGGATGATTTAGATTCAAAATATATTCCCTGTATAAATATAAACTTAGTATTAAGCTTTCCAAAATATTTCAGCACAATTATTTTAAGAAACAAACAATTCCATCAAAAAAATCATGGCTGTTCAAAACTTGATCAGTGCATGAAAAAAAATTTAAAAATAGACTATTGAAACTATCCTAATTACATTCAATGTGACTCCATAAGATTAGATTTATATAATTTAAAAATTTTGCATTAGTCACTGATCGAAAAATTACCCTTTGTCCTGTAAACCCTAAAATTGTAAGAACCTTAAAAACATAGGATTAAAATAACATAACAGAAAAATATAGATTAGATGAAGTTTTATTTTCTGGGATTTACCAACAAAAACCTAAAGGTGGAAATCATCTAAAGATGGACAGAAGGAAACTGAGGGAGACACAGGCATATTTATCCAAAGACAAAGCGCAGGAAAAAATCATTAATCATCTTTAGTGTCCTAAACAAAGGAATTTGCTCAATATCTTTACCTGAAACTGATCTACAAAGATTATCATCTCTGTATTTCTTCCTGAATTCTTCTCTTGTCTCTTCCTGGGAGGATGGTCTCCTTACATCCTGAGTATTGATCTCTTAAATTTGTAATTAACATTAGAGAGCTTAATTTCTAACTTGGCAGGCAAGGTGATATGATATGAAATCTAATATTCTCTAAAGGACACAATATAGTTATGAGAATTTTTTTCACAGAAAGGAAAACTGATCTCTTAACAATAAATCTTTATTTTTGAGTAGTGATGTAGATATTTAAAGTATTTAGGCAACACTTAAAGTCTCTCAACATTAGGAGTCATTTTATTATTCAACAGTTATTAATTAGCCTGACAGTGATTATGATGAATTCATCAGCTATCCATGTTTCCTGCCATAATTTATTCTAATCTTCCCTTACACTCTATTACTTGATATAAATGGTTCATCTGAGGAGCTCATTGACTGATGTAGGTGATTTGTACAGCTAGTACTGCCATAACTTTGGCTTTATTTGAGAACATAAAATAGATTAAAGCCATGCCAACATGCCACCAGGAAGAGAAGATTATATTTTATTTTGTTAACATTTGGATCATATTATTCCTGTCATGATCCTTTCCTGAATTTCTATCTAAATCCATGATAATTCCTTCCTTCCTTCCTTCCTTCCTTCCTTCCTTCCTTCCTTCCTTCCTTCCTTCCTTCCTTCCTTCCTTCCATTGTTTTGTTTTGTCTGGATCTATATTCATTTTAATTTATTTCAATAGCTATTCCACGAGTGGCACTCCTTTAATGCTATGAATTTTCCACTCAACTATCACTTTATGTTTCAGAGTTGTCTGGGCCACTGAGAAGTGTTATGACCTACTTCATTGCCACAAATTGAACTCAGTTCTTCCTCATTCTAAGACTAATCCTGTATTCACTACATATATATATATATATATATATATATATATATATATATATATATATATGTATATAAATGGCTGCCTCTCTTCCTCTATTAAAAAGTCATGACATCAAATATTTGAATCAAATTGAATTCATTGGTGAGGAGCTCACTTTTCTACCCTTGCCGTTATTTTACTTTATTCAGATATTATCTTCACTATCTCTCCCTTTTTACCTTCATAAGAAGATATACCTTTCTCCTTGATAAGGAAAGCTCTCTACATGTATCATTTATCTTCATATGTTGCCATCTTCCCAGATAGCTTTATCCCTCTATTATCCCTATTCACTAAACTTCAATTGTTCTTATCTACTGGAGGTTTTCTTATTGATTTAAAATATAACCATGTCAGAGGGCAATGAAGAGTTAGTAATTATAACTTTGAATGTGAATGGAATGAACGCTCCCTTAAAACATGAATGAATAGCAGAGTGGATTAAAAACCAGAATTTTATAATATGTTGCTTAGAAGAAACCCATTTGAAGCAGAGGGATACATAAAGAGTAAAGGTAAAAGGTTGGAGCAAAATATATTTTGCTTTAACTAAAGTGAAAAAAACAGGGGTAGCAATCCTTATCTCAGACAAATTAGTTGCAAAAATAGATCTCATTAAAAGAGTTAAGGAACGAAACTATATCCTCCTAATAGGAACCATAGACAAAGTAATTTCAGTACTAAATATGTATGCACCAAATGATATAGCATCCAAATTCTTAAAGAATTGAAGGAGTTACAGGAAGACATAGCAAAACTCTACTGGTGGGAGACATCAACCTCCTGCTCTCAGATTTAGATAAATCTAATCATAAAATAAAGAAGGAAGTTAAGGAGGTAGATTGTTAGAAAACCTAGACATCATAGACCTATGGAGGAAATTGAATGGGGTTAGAAAGGAACATACTTTCTTTTCTGTAGTACATGATACTTAGATGAAAATTGACCATGGGGGCAGCTAGGTAGCGTAGTAGATAAAGCACTGGCCTTGGAGTCAGGAGTACCTGGGTTCAAATCTGGTCACAGACACTTAATAATTACCTAGCTGTGTGTCCTTGGGCAAGCCACTTAACCCCATTTGCCTTGCCAAAAAAAAGGAAAAAACCTAAAAAAAAAAAAAAAAGAAAATTGACCATGTACTAGGGCATAAAAATCTAATAATCAATTGCAGAAAGGCAGAAATAGTGAATACATCTTTCTCAGATCATAATGCAATAAAAATTCTATGCAATAATGGGCTAGGGAGAAATAGACCTAAAACTAATTGGGAACTAAATGACCTCATTTTACAGAATAAGTGGATCAACCAACAAATTATAGAAAGAATTAATTGTTTAATCCTAGATAATAACAATAATGAAAAAATATACCAAAAGTATGGGATACACTCAAGGCAGCTGTCAGGTGATATATTATATCTTTTAATCCTTACATGAGTAAATTAGAGAAAGAGGAAATCAATGAAGAAAACATGCAACTAAAAAGTTAGAGAAAGAACAAATTGAAACCCCTCAATTAGAAATTCTAAAAATTAAAGGAGAAATTAATAAAATTGAAAGGAAGAAAACTATTGAACTAGTAAATAAAACCAAGAGTTGGATTTATGAAAAAAATTTAAAAAAATGATAAATGTCTGGTTAATTTGATTAGAAAAAGAAGACAACCAAATTGCTAGTATCATAAATGAAAAAGGTGGACTCACCACCATGAGGAGGAAATTAATGTAATAATTTGGAATTATTTTTGTCCAACTCTATGCCAATAAATTTGACAATCTAAGTGAAATGGATGAATATTTCCAACAATATAAGTTGCCCAGGTTAAATGAAGAGGAAATTAAATATCTAAATAATCCTATCTCAGAAAAAGAAATTTAACAAGCCATTATGAACTCCCTAAGAAAAAAATCTCCAGGGCTAGATGGATTCACAAGTGAATTCTAACAAACATTTGAGGAACATTTGTTTCCAATACCATACAAATTCTGTGGAAAAATAGGTGAAGAAGGAATTCTGCCTAATCCTTTCTATAGCACCAATATGGTGCTGATTCCTAAACCAAGAAGAGTTAAAACAGAGAAAGAAAATTACAGACTTATCTCCCTGATGAATATAGGTGCAAAAATATTATATAAAGCAAAATGATTACAACAAGTTATCACTAGGAATTCATTATGACCAATTAGGATTTATCCCAGGAATACAGGGTTGGTTCGATATTAGGGAAATTGTTAGTATAATTAATTATATAAATTACAAACCAATCAGAAATCATATGATTATATAAATAGATCCTGAAAAAGCTTTTGACAAAATGCAGCATCCATTCCTACTAAAAACATTAGAAAGTATAGTAATAAATAGATTATTCCTTAGAATAATCAGTAGTATCTATCTGAAACCATCAATAAGCATATATGCAATGGGGATAGACTAGAGGCATTCTCAATAAGATCAGCACTGAAACAAGGATGCCTGTTGTCACCACTACTATTCAATATTGTATTCAAAATGCTAGCTTCAGGAATAGAAAAAAAGAAATTGAAGGAATTAGAATTGGAAAGGAAGAAACAAAACTTTCACTCTTTGCAGATGACATGATGGTATACCTAGAGAATCCTAAAAAATCATCTAAAAACTGCTAGAAACAATGAACAATTTTAGTTAAGTCACAAGATATAAAATGAACTCACATAAATCATCAGCATTTATATATGTATATATATATATTATATATATATATATATAATATATATATGAAGAAATCCCATTCAAAGTAACTTCAGACAATATAAAATACTAGGGAGTCTGCCTGCCAACGCAAACTCAGAAACTTTTTGAAAACAATTACAAAACACTTCTCACACAAATACAATCAGATTTAAATAACTGGACAGATATCAACTGCTCATAGATAGGCTAAGATAATATAATGAAAATGATAATTCTACCAAAATTAAACTGCTTATTTAGTGCCCTAGCAATCAAAATCCTGAAAAATTACTTTAATGAGTTAGAAAATATTGAGAGTAAAACCATATGAAGAAATAAAAAGTCAAGAAGTTTCAGGGACTTAATGGGAAAAAAGTACAAAAGGTAACAGCCTTACCAGCTCTAAAATTATATTATAAAATATCAGTCATCAAAACTCTCTGGTATTGACTAAGACATAGAGTGGTGGATCAGTGGGATAGATTAAGTACAATAGCAGGAAATGATTATAGTAATCTGCTGTTTGATAAATCCAGAGTCCAACTTTTGGAATAAAAATTCTCTGATAAAAACTGTTGAGAAAATTTGAAGTGAGTATGGCAGAAACTTGGATTAGACCAACACCTCATACTCTATAACAAGATAATATCAAAATTGAAACAGGGTTTAGACATAAAAGATAATATTGTGGGAGATCAAAGAATAGTTTGCCTGTCAGATCTATGGAAAGGGAAGCAGTTTATGACCAAGGAAGAGATTGAGAACATAATTAAAAACAAACTAGATAATTTTGATTTCATTAAATTAAAACAGTTTTGCACAGACAAAACCACTGTAACCAAGGTCAAAAGAAATGTAGTAAATTGGGAAACAATTTTTTACAACTGGTATTTCTGACAAAGGACTCATTTCTAAAATATACAGAAAACAGCCAAATTTTTAAAAAAAACAAGTCATTCCACAATTGACAAATGGTCAAAGGATATGCAAAGGCAATTTACAGATGAGGAAATCAAAGCGATACATAGCCATATGAAAAATTGCTCTAAACTACTTCTTATTAGAGAAATGTAAATAAAAGCATCTCTGAGATTTCCCTTCACACCTCTCAGACTGTCCAATATGACTAGAAAGGATAATGATCAATGTTGAAAGGGATGTGTGACATCTGGGACACTAATATATTGTTGGTGGAGCTATGAACTCATCCAACCTTTTTGGAGAGCAATTTGGAATTATACCCAAAGGGCAACAAAAATGTGCATACCCTTTGATCCAGAAATACCACTACTAGGTCTATAACCTGAAGAGATTATGAAAAAGGGTAAAAACATCACTTGTACAAAAATATTCATAGCAGCCCTGTTTGTAGTGGCAAAGAATTGGAAATTGAATGAATGTCCATTAATTGGGGAATGGCTGAACAAACTGTGATATATGTATGTTATGGAATACTATTGTTCTATTAGAAACTAGGAGGCATGAGCATTCAGGGAAGCATGAGAGGTTTTGCATGAACTGATACTGAGATGAATAGAACCAGAAGAACATTGTATACCCTAACAGCAACATGGAGGTGATGATCAACCTTAATGAACTTGCTCATTCCATCAGTGCAACAATCAGGCACAATTTTGGGGTATCTGTGATGGAGAATACCATCTGTATCCAGAGAAAACATTGTGGAGTTTGAACAAATACTACAGACTATTACCTTTAATTTTTTTTAAAAAAATTATCTTATGTAATTTTGATATCGCTTATACTTTATTTTTTTCCTTAAGGAAATGACTGCTCTTTCATCACATTCAACTTAGATCAATGTATAGAATGGAAACAATGAAAAGACTAACATACCTTCTGTGGGAGGGGGGAAGCAAGGTTAGGGGGAAAATTGTAAAATTCAAAATAAATAAATAAAATAAATAAAATATAACTGTGACTTTTACATCCTTGTGAAATTCTCACTTAATCTGAACACCCCTTCTCTGATATGTTTTTTTTTTATATTCTTCACCTAAACTACTTGAGGGGACAGCTAGGTGAGTATGGTGAATAGAACATTGGCTTTGGAGTTAAAAGAATTAGGGAATGGATTCAGCCTCAGACACTTGACACTTACTAGCTGTGTGACCTTGGGCAAATCACTTAACCCTGATTGCCTCACATCCAGGACCATCTCCACTCATTCTGATTCATATCTGTCCACTAGACCCAGATAAGTCTGGAGGAGAAAGTGAGGCTGGTGACTTAGCAGAATACTCCTTCACTCAAGTGCAATTTATATGTTTCTCATGGCATCACTTCCCAGATGTCATGGTTTTCTTTGAGAATGAAGGACAAATCATTATCATCAAACTGTTTGAGAAATCTGTCTCTAGTACAAGATGCCTTCAATTTCTTGACTCTCACTTTCTGCTGTATGGCTTCTAATCTTGTCACAAAGCCTCGTATTCCTTTAGAATGAGTCAACCAAGTAAAGTAGGTGGCAATGTTGACTTTGTTAAGTAAAGTTATGGACAACCTCCGAAAGCAATCATTTTCCTTTTTTGAAACAAATAATTTACTAAAATTTTATGTATTTTAATACTCATTGTATCAGAAATAGTAGATTAGAATGTATTGCCACCTGCTTTTTGTGAACTGAAGTAGGGGAAATATTTTTATAATGATTGTTCTTCATTTTAGAATAAGACCATGACATCAGGAAAGTGATGCCATGAGAAGCATGTGAATTATATTTGAGTGAGGGGGTGCTGGACTAAGTCACCAATCTCACTTTCTCTTCTAGAGCCATTTGTATCCAATAGCCAGATATGAATCAGAATGATTGGAGATGACCCTGGTTGTGAGGCAAATAGGGCTAAATGACTTGTCCAACTCAGCTAGTAAGAATAAAATGTCTGCGGTCTGAACTGGAGGAGAAAGTGAAATGGGTGACTTACCATAGCATCTCCTTGTTCAAATCCAATTCGTGTTCTTGTCTCAGCATCACCCCCCCCCCCCAATGTCATGGTTTTCTTTGAAAACAAAGGACTGGCAATCTTCTGGCCAAGATGGTGGAGAGAAGACAGGCACAGTTCTAAAGTCTCCTGATCTTTCCCCATCTATGATATGAAACAAACCTCTTAACAGAAATCCGATCCACAAAACCCAGAAAGAAAAGCCAGGAGAAAGAATATCTACCTCAGGATTTGTTTTCCGGGTCCTGGGTGACACTGGACACAGAGGGTGAATTAGCCTCAGATCAGCCTAATTAGCAACAGGGTTGGAGCCCCAGGAGCCCGAGGGCCAGAGAACTAGACCTGCTTGAGCCTGGTTGACTGATTGGGCTTGGGTCAACTAGGGAGCAGAGGCATTGGTGTTGGTGCTTACCAATAGGGCTGGCACGAGAGTTCTGGTGCAGGAGAGCTGTGGACATCATCCCTGGGCTTCTCTGGTATGTGGAACTCCAAATTCATGCCTCCATTTCAGCTGAGGTCTCATCCCAGGACAAACAAAATTACAGACTACTTCTGCTCCAGGCACAGGTGTTATGAGCAGAAGAACCAGCCCAGCTGACAATAGGGAGAATGATGACCTCACCCCAGGGTAAAACCCACCACTGATTGAAGCCAAAACTATGTGACAGCTTCAATCACTCTCTCCAGGCTAAGAGAGTAGGCAGGCCTCAATCAAGGTCACAGACACTCCAGAGAAAGTAACCAGCACCTCCTACTGGAATGTAGATACTGCACTCAGTGAGTGACCAGCCCCTCCCCAACTCAAGGTCTTAGCAAAATGAAGAAAGGTCAACAGAAAGGTGGATCCATAGAAAAATTCTTGGAAGGAAAAGACCCTAACTCAGAGAGACCTAGAACCTTTGAGGAGAATATGATCTGGTCTCCAGTTCAGAAAGACTTACCTGAAGAAATAAGGAAGTAGTTTAAAAATCAATTGGAAAATTTGGGAAAAGAAACCCAAGAGAAGATTAACATCTTGCAACAAGAAAACAAATCATTGGAAAATAAAATTGGACAAATACAAAATGAGAATAATTTTCTCAGATCCTCAATTGGGCAAATGCAAAAAAAAATAATTCTCTCAAAACCTCATTGGTCAAATGGAAAGCTCTTTCAAAAATAGAATTGACCAATTGGAAAAGGAGTTGCAAAAGGTAAATGAATAACACTACTCTCTAAAAAAAAAAAGAATGGAGTCTGAGGAAACTAATAGTTTCATGAGACAGTAAGAGCTTGTTAAACAAAACCAAAAAATAAAAAAAAACCAGAAGAAAATGTAAAATACCTCATCAGGAAAAACCACTGACCTTGAGAATAGATTGAAGAGGGGCAACCTGAGAATTATTGGACTTCCTGAAAACATTGAAGAGACAAAAAGCTTGGACTTAATATTACAGGATGTAGTGAGGGAAAATTGCCCTGATGCCATGGAACCAGAGGGAAAAGTAATTATTGAAAGAATGCATTGATGCCCTCCAGGAAGAGATCCTAAAGTGAAAACACCAAGGAATGTTGTGGTCAAATTCCAGAACTATCAGATAAGAGAAATCCTTTGAGCAGCCAGAAAGAAACAATTTAAATACCAAGGAACCACAGTAAGGATTACACAGGACCTGGCTACATCAACATTAAAGGATCTAAGGGCCTGGAATGAGATATTCTGAAGAGCAAGGGAGCTTGGAATGCAGCCAAGAATCAACTATCTGGCAAAGCTGAGCATTGTTTTTTTCAGGGGAAAAGATGCACATTTAATGAAATGGAAGGGTTCCAAAAATTGCTGATGAAAAGTCCAGAGCTAAATAGAAAATTTGGACATCAAACAGGAGGTTCAAAAGACACATTAAAAAGTTAAAAAAAAAAGGAAAGGTGAGTAAAAGAAAAAACTGCTATCCAATAGATTGAACCTGGCTATGTCCCAGCAGGGGAAAAACATTCTCATAACTCTTGAGAATTGTAACTCTAACAGAGAGAATAGACCTAGCCAGAAGTGATGGACAATCATGACTTATCCATGAGACTGCTATCCAATGGGATGTAACTGGCCATAACCCTACTTGGGAGAAAGACTCTAATAACTCTCAAGAATTGTAACTCTATTAGAGAGAATGTCTTTAGCTAGAAGTGATGGATACTCAGAATTCACTAAGACTCAGAATGATTTAAAAACACCTCCTCCTTAAAAGGGGGACAGAAAGGAGATGGGAGGAGGGAGGGGATTGAATGGGGTAAAGCTCATTACATTAAGAGGTACAAAATACATAAGGTAATTGAGAGGAAGAAGAGAGGAGATGAGAAACACCTGAATCTTCTTCCCATCAGACTTGGCTTAAAGTTAATTTATACACATACTCAGTTAACTTAAAAAACACCTAAACTTTCAAGTATTAAAAGGGGAAAAGGGGGGGAGGAGAAAGGGAGGGGGATAAAAAACGGGAACTAACAGAAGGAAGGGAAAAGGGAAAAAAGGGAAGAGGAAAGAAAGGGATGGGGGTGGATATAGGAGGGCAAACACACTGAAGGGGTTGGTATTCAGAAACAAAATACTGGGGAATATGGATAAGGGGGGAAGGGGAAAAACACAAACAGAAGGAAGATAGCATGGAGGGCAATAAAGAGAAAAAATTTACTTTAATGAGTTAGAAAAAGTTGTAAGTAAATTTATATGGAGAAATAAAAAGTCAAGAATTTTCAGGGATTCAATGAAAAAAAGTGCAAAAGAAGGTGGCTTACCCTACCTGATCTAAAATTATATTATTAAGCATTAGTCATCAAAACTGTCTGCTATTGGCTAAGAAATAAAATAGTGGACCAGTGGAATAGACTAGGTTCAATAGCAGGAAACAATTATTGCAATCTGTTGTTTGATAAACCCACAGAGTCTAGTTATTGTGATTAAAAATTCTCTCTTTGATAAAAACTGCTGGGATAATTGGAAGTTAGTGTGGATGAAACTTAGATTAGACCAACACCTCATACCCTTTACTAAGACAAGATCCAAATGGATATAGGATTTAGACATAAAAAAATAATACTATAAGCAAATTAGAAGATCAAGGACTAGTTTACCTGTCAGATCTATGGAAAGCGAAGCAGTTTATGACTGAGGAAGAGATGGAGAACATCACTAAAAACAAACTTGATGATTTCGATTACATTAAATTAAAAAGTTCAAGATCAAAAGAAATGTATTAAATGTATTAAACTGGGAAACAATCTTTACAACTAATGTTTCTGAAAAAGGACTCATTTCTAAAATATACAGAGAACTGGGTCATATTTTTTTTAAAAAAAAGCCATTCCCCAATTGACACATGGTCAAGGGATATGCAAAGGCAATTTACAGATGAGGAAATCAAAGCGATCCATAGTCATATGAAAAATTGCTCTAAATCATTATTTATTAAATAAATGCAAATTAAAGCTTCTCTGAGGTACCGCCTCACACCTCTCAGACTGGCCAATATGACCAGAAAGGATAATGATCATTGTTGGAAGGGTTGTGGGAAATCTGGGACACTATTACATTGTTGGTGGAGCTGTGAATCCATCTAACCTTTTTGGAGAGCAATTTGGAACTATGCCCAAAGGGCAACAAAAATGCGCATACCCTTTGTTCCAGAAATACTACTGGGTCTATACCCTGAAGATATGATGGAAAAGGGTAAAAACATGACTTGTACAAAAATATTTATAGCAACTCTGTGGTGGCAAAGAATTTGAAATCAAGGAAATGCCCTTCAGTTGTGGAATGGCTTAGCAAATTGTGGTATAGGTATGTCATGAAACCAGGAGGGATGGGAATTCAGGGAAGCCTCGAGGGATTTGCATGAACTAATGCTGAGTGAGATGAGCAGAACCCAAAAAATAGTGTACACCCTAACAGCAAAATGGGGGCAAAGATCAATCTTGATATACTAGCTCATTCCATCAGTGCAACAATCAGGAACAGTTTGGGACTGTCTTCCATGGAGAATACCATCTGTATCCAGAGAAAGAACTGTGGAGTTTGAACAAAGACCAAGGACTATTACCTTAAATTTAGAAAAAAACTGATATCTTTTTGTCTGATCTTGCTCTCATACTTTATGTTTCTTCCTTAAGGATATGATTTCTCTCTCATCACACTCAATTTGGATCAATGTATACCATGGAAACAATGTAAAGACTGACAAATTGACTTCTGTGGGGAGTGGGAGGAGGGAAGTAAGATTAGGGGAAAAATTGTAAAACTCAAAATAAATAAAATCTTTCATTAAAAAAAAGAAAGTGAAGGACAAACATCAGGGGGAAATATTAGACAGAAAAATATGTTTAATAATTATTAATCTGTACCCTCTGTACTGACCATGTAGCTCTCCCCATATCCAGTTATCCACTCTATGAAATGAAGTCAATGAACTTTTTAGTAAAGTATCTTGCCCCTCAAGGGCAAGGAATCAGTAAATCTCTGCCTCCAGGCATAAAACAAACCCCTTCAACAAATTAATGGATGCCTTTCTGAAAGGATTAAGTCTTTGACCTACCACCCCATTAACATATTAACATAACTCTCATCTCTCTTCTTTGAGTTATGGTACCTCTTCAATATATTTCATCCTTCTCCTTCTCCTCCCCCCCCCCACCTTCTTAAAAACCTCAGCTCACTCCTCTCTTGAGCTGCTCAAGAGGAGGAGGATGTCCCACCCATTTGCCCTTTTCTACTACTTATCTTGTCTATTTTCTACTTGTCTACAAGGTGGTGTGGGGGGGATTGCTCATCCAAAAACTGACTGAAATTTTCCAGGTTATATGACAAAGTTTTCCAGATTATCCCTCAAGAATTCAAGTATACCTCCATTGTACATCTCAATAAAGGTGAAGGAAATAAAATGTCCTGTGACAATCACAGGGGTATTTCTCATTTAGTCATTGCTGGGAGGATTCTTGCCAGAGTCCTTTCCAATAGGTTGATTCTTCATCTGGAAGATGGTCACCAACCTGGGAGTCAGTATGGCTTCAGAAAGGGTGGAGAAATAATTAATATGGTGTTTGTTTGCTTGACAACTCCAAGAAAAATGTCAGGAACATAACAGTGGTCTTGATACAACATTTATATATCTGACCAAAGACTTTGCTTTTTAGGTTTTTGTAAGTTAGTGGGATTAAGTGACTTGCCCAAGGCCTACCAGCTAGGTAATTATTATGTGTCTGAGGCTAGATTTGAACTCAGGTACTCCTGACTCCAAGGCTGGTGTCCTGTCCACTGAGCCACCTAGCTGCCCCTTAACCAAAGATTTTGATATCATTTCTCATGAGGGTTTATGGAAAATTATGTCAAAATTTGGTAGTTCAGAGAAGATCATCAGTATTATACTTCAGTTCCATGAAGGCATACATGTTCAGGTTTTGGATAGTGGACAATTCTCTCAAGATTTCCCAGTCACCAATTGAGTGAAACAAGGATGTGTCCTTGCTCTCACACTTTTTATCATGATGTTTTCAGCCATGTTATCAAAGGCCTTCAGTGAGTATGAACATGATCTCAAGGTTAGCTACCAATTGATGACAAATTGTTCAACTTGAAAAGGCTACAAGCAAAGATGAAAGTAGAAGGAGTGTTAGTGCATGATCTTTTTTCCACACAGCTGTGCACCCAATGTAGCCTCTGTAACTGAGATGGGACAAAGTATGTATGGATTAATTCTCTGCTGCTTGTGATAATTTTGATGCAACAATTAACACCAAGAAAACATAGGTGCTCCATCAGCCAGTATCATACCATGCATATGTGGAACCATTGATTACAGCAAATGGAGAAGTTTTGAGTACTATGGACAAGTTCACTTACCTTGGCAGTGTTTTTTCCTGGGAGGTACACATTGACAATGAGGTTGACACTCAAATTGACAGAGCTAACTCGGTTTTTGGGAGGCTCCAAAAGAAAGTGTAGGAGAGAAGAGATATTAGACTGACAACCAACCAGAAAGTGTACAGAGCTGATGTGTTGACCTCATTGCTACATGCTTGTGCAACCTGGACAATCTATCAGTGCCATGTCAGGAAATTGAAACGCTTCCATTTAAGTTGTCTTGGAAATGTTCTGAAGATCACCTGACAGGAGAAGATACCAGATACTGAGGTCCTTTCTTGAGCTAAACTTCCTAGCATTCCAACATTAATACATCTAGTACAACTCTGATGGGCTGGGCATGTTGTCAAAATGCTAGATGTACACTTGCCAAAAAAAAAACAAAAACTATTTTATGGAGATCTCACACAGGGCAAACACTCACAAAGAGTCAGAAGAAGTGATACTGAGATGCCCTGATGATCTCATTGAAGAACTTTAGAATTGATTATACAGCCTGGGAGACACTGGCACAGGACCCAGCATGGCATGCCCTCATCAGTGAGGGGACCATACTCTATGAGGGAAGGCAGAATAGAAGAAGTTCAAAGGAAACATGACATATTTAAGTTTAGAGTACCCACCCTAGGTGTTAACATGGATTATTTGTGCCAGACCTGAGACAGAGCATTCCAAGTTCATATGATCAATCACCATCAGACACACAGTAATTTGTCTCAAACATAGTAATGTCATTTTGATTTTCTTAGGCAATGAAGGACAAGAACCAAGCAACTAATTTTGTCCATTACTTTTTCTTTTTTTAGGGTTTTTTTTGCAAGGCAAATGGGGTTAAGTGACTTGCCCAAGGCTACACAGCTAGGTGATTATTAACTGTCTTAGGCCAGATTTGAACTCAGGTACTCCTGACTCCAGGCTATGTGGTCTATCCACTGCACCACCTAGCTGCCCCTGTCCATTACTTTTCTATTGATATTTTATTTTTCCAAATACATATAATGAAAGTTTTTCAACATTCATCCATATGCATATATATATATACATATATATATATGTATATATATATTAGTTTTTAGGGTTTTTTGCAAAGCAATGGGCTGGTGCTCTATCCACTATGCCACCTAGCTGCCCTCATAAGAGATAGTTTTTTAAAAAGTAAATGTAGGGGTAGCTAGTGGATAGAGCACAAACCCTGGAGTCTGGAGGACCTGAGTTCAAATTTGATCTCAGACACTTAATAATTACCTAGATGTGTGACCTTGGCAAGTCTCTTAACCCCATTGCCTTAAATAAATAAAAATTTGAAAAAAAGTGAATGTAGTGCTCATCAGATTCTGAGGCATTTCTGTATTGTTTTGTTTTTCCTTCCTCTGGATGGGGATGGCATTGTTCATAGCCAGTGTAATACAGTTGTCCTGAACTGCTGAGAGGAACTGCTTCCATCAAAGTTAATCATCTTAAAATGTTGTTAATGTGTACATTGTTCTCTTAGTTCTTCTCCTTTTGCTCAGTATCATATCCTGTAACTTTACTACTTATGCTGCTTGTCCTGCTGGGAAGTTAGCCCTTGTGATACCTCTGCCATCCCCTTTGCTCTTCTCTTCTACTTTTCCCCCATTAGTTAGCCTTTTGTGAAAAGTCACCTTCTCTAGGGAGCATAAATCTCCAAACTTTCCCATTCTCTTCTTACTTCTATTGAAACTCATTAGCTTGGTGCTTCTCCAAAGAAACTAACCTGTGAGCGTTTTGTAGTAACTTGTAAGGTTTTTGCAGTGGTTTGTGGACTTTTTAAAAAATAAATCTTTTGTGTAACCTTTGAATTAAACTCTAAACTTTTCTTACCTCTGTGACTCAGAAATTGGTGAGTTCTTTACAAAACAAACCCTCAAAGATCCTTAAGTCCCCTTCCCCAAACTCCAATCTTCTAGAACCATCCTTAAGCCCCCCTCTTCCCAAAACTCATTCTCCAATTAGATTACAACTAGAGAAGTTAGTACTGGAGGATTGCTGGGATTCAGGAGATCTGAATTGCAATAGTGTTAATGTTTATCATGTATCTGACTCAATATAGCATCAATATGGTGAACCAGGTTGCCTAAAGAGGGATGAACCAATTCTGGTTGTAAATGAAATATGTCAAAGCTTTTGTGTTGATCATTTGTGGGACTAAGCTTATTAATAGTCAATACACTTTCAGACTGAGAATACTCTCAAAAAAGGGGGAGGGATTAAGGGAAAAAAGAAAAGAAAAAGTGAAAAATGAAAACATAATAGAGGGGTGACTAGGTGGTACAGTGGATAGAAAACCAGCTCTGGAGTCAGGAGTACCTGAGTTCAAATCTGGTCTCAGACATTTAGTAATTACTTAGCTGTGTGGCCATGGACAATAGAGAAATTTGAGTTTTTATGATCATTTTTATCTAACCAGGGGAACTTGACAAATATAGGTTAAGTAGAAACTACCTTATCTCATTTTAGCCTTCATAATTAGGAAAGAATATCTCAATCAATTGATAACCAATCATCCCTAGCCTAAAGCCTAAGTACAAAAAAGATTTGATGAATTGAAATGTATCCATACAAGGAATATTTTTACACTTGATAGATATTAGAAGAATATTCCACTATATCTTCTGGGTTCTGTATAAATGTTAGCTGGAAAAAGGAATTTAGGAAATGTAAGCATATGACTTTCTAATACAAACTTGAGGAAGACCACTTAGTATAGAAAAAGAGTTCAGTCTTTGGTATTGGCTAGTCCCTCCTACTCACTCCTTTGAATGGAAGATGAACTTCAATGTCTGAAAGGTTTACTACAGCATGGGTTAGGAATATCTGACATGAGGTCACATAGCTGGGGAAATCATTTTGTCTGGCTGCCTCAGTAGCCACAGGCTGGACACAGCTCAAAATTCAATAAATCTAGGTGCTTTAAATATTTTACTAAATACAGCAGTTTAATTCTTAAGTTGATAATTTTCTAAGGCTCCCTGAATGATGTTATAAATATCCAAATGACCCTTGGTAAAAAAAAATGACTCTCTATCCCTAATCTAGAGAATGTTGAACTTCTCACAGTTCTCCAAAGTAAAGGAGCTAGCAGCAGCATTTGTAACTGGAGCCAAAGACAAACCAGATACAGATTCACCACGCTTAATGGGGATTCTTGAGGGCCTGACAAATGAGCATCTGACTTCTAGCAACTAGGAATTATGAATTATTTCATTTCCACATTCTCCAAACTTCAGCCTACTTTCCTCTAGATCTTGTATGTACTTATAGGAGACTGTGTCACAGACATTTCAGTGGATATTTTGAAATAATTGTCTTTAATTCATTACCTTAGTAAATATCCTTTCCCCCAAACTACTTAAGGCTGTCTGGGTCCATGATTTTCAATAATTGAGATAATTGAGCTAATGGCATTAGAAAATCACCCCTGACCTTAGTGAACCTTGGGGAGGAAATGAAGCTAGTCGATTTCTGGGAACCTGGCTCATCTCTGAGAATGGGAGTTTGTCAACACTTGGCACTTGTATGGTCTACATGTCTAAGGAGTGAGATAAGATAGTGCTATAGAATAGAATTTTTATTTTTCCATTAATGATTGAGTAGAATATATTGGAAAGCAAACTGGATTCCAAGTTAATACTACTTGGATTCAAATCCTACTCTTTATGAACATGGGACTATAATAACCTCTATGAGGTTCACTTTTCTACAATGAAAACTGAGGAAAAATACTATTAATATCTCTTTTCATATTGTTTTGAGAATCAAATAAGATGATGTGCATTAAATTTTTTTGCAAACTTTAAAGAATATAAGGAATAAGAAAGCAATTCTAATTGTTGTAGAGAGCTGATATAAACTCCATCTATCAGTGTATATATGTGTGTGTGTCTGTGTGTGTGTGTGTGTCTTTTCTGCTACTTATAGCCTTATAGTATTGCCTAAAACTCTTAAGACCTTAATTGACTTATGTAGTGTCACAAAACTATTATAAATCCAAGGCAAAACCTTAATGAATACAGGTCTTCCATACTCTGAATTTGACTTTCTATGTATCATACCATATTGCCACTTGTAAGTATCAAAGTACTATGTAAGAGTTACCTATCATCACCATTCCTATAATTAGTTGCTTTCTCCCTGATAATTTAAGTCTGATACTCAGATCAGTCATGTCTTCATTCCTCTCTAAATTCCATTCCTGATTCTCATGGATTGTCTCTAAAATGGTCCCTTTTCCACACACAACTGGGTCCTTCATGTCTTCTTTCCCTTGGACCCCCTTCTACTTTTCAATGTCCTTTTATGCAATATGTTCCATTATAATATAAGCTCCTTCAGGGCAGAAATAGCTTTTATTTTTTCTGCCTGTGTTTGGATTGTCAGTGATAAACAAAGGAATAAGCACATAATGAAGCAGCTAGGTGTTTCAGTGGATCAAGCTCTGGTCTATATGCCCAGGAAGATCTGAAGAAAGACTTGACTTAAAATTCAGCCTTGGACACTTAATGTGCAACCATGGGCAAACCATCTAGCTTCTATTTTAACTGATGCACTAGAGAAGGAAACAGTAAATTCCTCTTCCATTTTTGCCAAGAAAATACCGTGGACAGTGTGGTCTATGAGTCATGAAGAATTGAATAAATTAACAACTGAACAGCAACAACAACAAACTCCTTCATCAGAGGCAGTTAGATGTTTCAGTGGGCAGGGAGTCAGGCCTGGAGTCAAGAAGAAATGTTCTTGAATTCAATCTATCCTCTGACATTTACTAGCTGGGTGTCCTTAGACAAGTCACTTCATTTTGTTTCTCTCAGTTTATCTGTAAAGTGGACTGGAGAAGTGAATAGCAAACCTCTCCAGTATCTTTGCCAAGTTAACCCTAAATGGGATCATGAAGAGGTGGACAAGACTGAAATGAATGAGCAACAATAATACTAGCACATAGTAATTGTTAATCAAGTGGGTTGACTTGGTTACCCAAGGTAACTTCCTGGAATTTATCCTGAAACTCTTTTAAATGAACTAAATGATATATAGGTTGGGACTAGATTAACTGAAGGCTCACTTCCCATTTTGATACTTTAAGATTTCATATTACAATAATTTTGAATCAAATGTGAAGTAGAGTTCCTTCAGTTTATCTAAGAAGTAGTTAAAGACAAATTCCCCAAACAAAAACATTATTATTTTCACGAGTTGGATGAGTGCGGCATTGGCTCTAAATTCATGACATGTGGTGAGATATTGGACTTTCAATCAGGGAACCTGGATTCAAATCCGTAACCTGCCAGTAAATATTGTTTAAGCCATCATGGGTAGATCTCATTACTTCCATGAGCTTCAGTTTTGTCTTCAGCAAAAAAAAAGAGTTCAAAAAAATGCCATGTAGTATCCATTGCAAAGGTTGTTGCATGATTCAAGTAAATAAGTTCTTTGCAAAAATTCACCTGTTATATCATTTCATTTGGAAGTTCAAGGTGAGGGTTAAGAAGTAGTAGATCTTTGATGTCACGAGAATGACTGATGAAGAAAATGTCCATATCAATGCAGGTCAATGACTGCTCTTAAATTTATAGTCATCAAAAATTGTCATGGAGCATTAACAAATCAAGTTAGGATTGAACAGATTTTTATTTATCTAAAATGAGACTTGAGCCTAGGTCTTTCTGATAAGAAGGTTAGCTAGCATGATTGTGCCACGGAGCCTTGCCTAGAGCACTGAGTATAATCTCCCTGACTATTTTTCTTCCTTGTAATAAAATATGTTCTTGACAGTTGGAGAATTAAAGTCATGGGACATGAGGCGATAAAGTAATTCTCTAGAGGTTCATGAGAATTTTACTTTATTAATAATGTACATTCATCTTAAGAGATGCAAAAGATCAGGATAATCCTGATGTATAAACCACACATCTTACTAATTCTTTAAAGTTTTGGCAGAAATAATATATTATTAAAAATTTTTGGCATAGGTACTAATTCATAATAGACTAGACATTCTTATTATTTATCCTAAAACATATAAAGCAAAGATAATGAATTGGAGTTAGATGATGACTAGGTTAGTGTAAGGTTTTTGAAGTATAGAGAAATCTAATAACTCAGAGTCAAAATGAAAGTTTGGAGGTACTTACAGTGCCTATTTGAAAGAGTACAGTCTTTTGGATCAAAAGACCTGGGTTTGAATCTTCTTCGCTGCTACTTAGCATAGTAATAATATCTTATGCAACTCACACTTCAGATCTTTAGTTTCCACAAATAAAGAACAGTTTGAAATGGATTTTCATGACTTCCTTTTAAGTTCTAAATTTTTATGATTCTAATCACCTCATTGCTAGCAGCATTTTGGAACCAACTTGGACAGTTTATGAGAGTAGATTGCTAAATTTTCGGTTTAAGCATTTGCACCCTGAAATCAGCAAACACTAAAATCTTGGCTTGATTTACTGTTTTCTTGATTGTTTAAACTTAAGAAAGTGATGAAGAACATATTAAAATTCATATTAAATATAAATGTGTATTGTGTACATTTTTTTCAGAGAGATAGTTATTAAGCATTTACCACATCTATTCATAGCTAAATAAGTATCCTCCCACAATATCCTTACCAAATGGTCCTTTAGCCTTCATATAAAGGCTACTAGCGATGAATAACTCACTATCTTCCATTCAGCCTGTACTATTTTATCATTTTTGAATAACTCAAAACACTCCCCCCCATAAGAAGACTTTTTCTGCACACACACACACACACACACACACACACACACCTCATCTTTCTGTCTATTTCTCTCTTTCTCTGTATCCCTATCTGTTTTGCCATTTTTGGCTTCTACCAGATGACAATCCAACAAATGTTTGAAGATAGCCCTGGATGTTCTGCAAAGTTTTCTCATACAAAGCCTAACATCTTTAGGTTCTTCTCAGTTCCTGATCTTCCTGCTCTTTTATAGTCCAGATCCCAATTCTCTAAATATCTTTCATACTATCAGTCTCCTTTCTAGGATGTAGCAACATGGTACTGAATATAATCCTGGAAATATCTTTTCATTACAGAGTGGGATAATAATGCTCTTATCTTTTTCTGGTCATCATTGCTTATATTAATAATACATAAGATGGCAGAAATTTTGTAATTGTTTTTACTTTCTATTTGTTTAGGACATCATATAATTGATTCTTTTTTGCTTTTTTTTTTTTTTTTTGGCAAGGCAACGGGGTTAACTGACTTGCCAAGATCACATAGCTAGGTAATTATTAAGTGTCTGAGATCAAATTTGAACTCAGGACCTCCTGACTCCAGGGCTGATGTTTTATCCACTGTGTCACCTAACTATCCCCATACAATTGATTCTTAATGAATTTTCTGTTCTCCAGAATGAAATCTCCTTTTTCACACATGATCAATTGCATATTCACTTCTCTTTTATCAAAAATTGTTTATTTAACAATAGGTAGCATTTATATAACACTTTAAAATTCACAAAACATATTTTATTTTAGCCTCTAAACAAAACCTGAGAGAAAAGTGTTCATTATTGCCCCCATTTTACAGATGAGAAAATAGAGACAGGTAGCGGTTAAATGACTTGTCTGGTTCATAAAGCTAGACTTTGAGATGATATTGAAGTCAGTGTTTCATGACTTCGAGTTCAGTATTCTATCCACTATATCACTTAATTTACTCCTCTGAGAATGAGAGAGTAAGGAACTCTGGATTTGTAGCTAGAGGATCCTAGTTCAAATTCTGAATCTGTATCTCACAATATCTTTATACCCTTTAGCATGTTACATAAACCACTCTTTTCATGGCAAAACTGGAGAGTGAAAACATTGCACATGATCTCTAAGGTCTGATCTAGTTCTAAATCTTTTTAAAATGATTATCTGGACTTGAATGAATTTGAATGAATCAAGACATATCATGATCTATTTTAATTAAAGTCTCCCAGACTAGAATTTTCATAATGTCCCTTAATAGATTATCACAGTTATGTAGAAATCCTGCATTTACATAACATTTAAAACATTTATATAATACTTTAATATTTACAGAAAATTTTACATTTTATTTTATCTTATAATAATATCTTTCTTTTAAACCCACTTTCTTTTTACATATACACTTTCTCTAGTTCTAACTAATATTACCCACCCCTCCACCTTCTTAAGGGAGGAATTCTAGGAACTTTGTTAAATTTTGTTCAAATTAAAGAGCGGTTTAATGAGGAATAATATAAATGCTTAGAAAAATAATATTATCTGAAGAGTATTCAATGTTTTGCATTATTTAAGGGACTCCCTCAAATATTGAAATGAATCTGTGATCTCATTCATGCAGTTGATGCCTTGAATCATATGGATCAAACTTGACCCTTCCATGTGACTATGATGAATATCCACACAAAAGTTTGTCATGCAATGTCCTAGAGATCTTCCTCCCTTTCTTCTGAAATCATGAGGAAACTGGTGAGCCACCAGTACAGGTCCACTTGTCATCCCTCCTTTTCATAACATCATCAGATCATTTTTACTTCCCAGACTTTTCTAGTCCATTGTTTCTAACCCAAACTTTCCCCTGATCTTATCTTTTACATTATTTCTTCTCTTATCTTCCTCATTGGTTAGACAGTGCTGTAGACAACCATAATACCACGTGCCTTTCCACTGTCTTCTGAATGATATATAGCTCTTTGTAGAATGTAGAATTTTATGTCTTATAAGTAGCTATTCCTGACTATACAAAAACACTGGTTCATTTTTTTAATTTGAAAAAGATGAACCTTTTGTTCCTATAAAGAAGCAAAGGACCTTATTCATTAAAAAAAAAGAAAAATAAGTATTTTGAATGACTTAAATAATTTGTTTCAAAAGTTATCATTAATTTATTGTACTACTGTGATGTATCATGGAAAAGTGATGGGAATTCATTTAATAATTCATGTATAATTTATTTCTTTATATTTTCATGCAGCCTGTACTTTTTTAAAGGATTTTTCTGGCTTCTCTTTTAATTTATTAGATACAGTTTCCTACTCTTCATTAAAGAGCCTTTCTTTTCTGTATATCCATGTCCAGCTATCCTTTACTCCTCCAAATTAAAATCTGAAGAGGTGAAATGCCAGCAGTATATAAATTTGTTGACAAATATTTTGCGACAATTCAATTTACAACTTTTCATTTATTTTACTTTCTAATATTTAATACTCCCTTCCCTTTCTAGGTACTTTTCTTTTTACAACAACAACAACAAAACAAAACCAACAACAATAATTAACATAGTAACAATAGTAAGAGTATTTAATATTCAGAGCAACAGTATAATAATTATAGCACCTACCATGTTATCAGACATTGTGCTATGTCTTTCAAAAAATCTGTATCATTTGTTTCTCACAACACTCAGGGAGATAGGAGCTATTATTATTTCCATTTTAAAGTTGAGAAAACTGAGTTAAAGACTGATTATGTGACTTGTTCAAGGTTGCAGAGCCCAGAAAGTGGCTGAAATCAGAGTTTAATTCAAATCTTCCTGACTTCAGACCACATGTTCTGGGAGATCTAATCTACCTTAAAAAAATGTTTTATTGAAGCTTTTTGTGTGTTATACCATTTTTATGTCCCTCAAATGCACTTTCTCTATTCATCTTCCCTTTATAACACACAAAAAGATTAAGCAAAATCAATTCACAAACATATATGTGAACATATATTTATCATTACTTAGTAAAAATTGTCATTAATATCCTTGCACCAAGATTTTGTCTTTATATTTGAATTCTGATGTCTTTTACTCTTATTTTCATTTAAATAATTATTAAGTGTATGTTCTCTTAGTTCTAGTCATTTTGCTTGACTTGAATCCATATAATCTCACCATGTGACTGAATTCTTCCTAATTTTTTTAACACAGACATATTAATTATCTTTATATCTTAATATATAAACTCTCCCTTGATCAATAAGTGTCCACTCAGCCTCATAAATTTAGAGATGAAAAAATTTCAAAGTCATTTTTTATAGCTGAAACAGATAACCAAAGGTATGAAATGATTTACTAAATTATATCATAAATAGGAGAAAAACAAAATTTGAACCACTATCCTCTGTCTTCAAAGGTAATACTCTTTCTTAACTAACATAATCCCTTTATGTTTTTTGTTAAAACCAAAAAGTTGCTTAGAATATATCTTTATACATGACTTCTATTTTTGTCAAGTGAGAAAAACAAATGAAATAATTTTCTTTAGCTTTGATTTTATGAAAGTTATGATTTTGTAAAACTGAAAAAAGAATACTATTGGGTGAAAATCATCAGTGATCAAAAGATTACATGAGTCATTACAATAGAGTATTCTCATGTATGAATAATAGCTAAATTTTGCTAATTATTATATTTTTATACACACATATTTATAAAATTTCAACTTTTAATTATCTCTGAGAATCTAATTCTTTTGGCATATTATCAGTATTATTAATCTTTATATAATTAACAAGTTATTGCTGGGAAGAACTAACTTTATCTTGAGAATAAAAGAATAAACCAAGGATAGAAAATTTTAGTAAGAACAACATGTACACAGTTAAAACTTAGAAATCTGTTCTTTCCCCCACTTTCTTTTTCAATATATGCTTAATTCTTTTCAATTTTGTACTAAATTCTTTCCAACTCCAAAGAACAAAGTGAAGTCTGAGAGAGAAAAACCAATTAGATAACCTTTTCTAGTTTACTTGAAAGACTCATGAGTTTGCATATGAGATTGGCTTCATTTCTTAAGGCATCATTTGAAAGTATATTCTTTTGTTTGTTTATTTTCTGATCCTCAAAAAAGTCCTACAATGCCAAGAAGAGCAGAAAGTGATTTGAACTAACTCCAAAGAACAATGGGGAAAAGCCCCATAAATCATTTTAAAACAATTCAAAAAGAATAGTTTATCATAAGTAAAAGAATTCTGTCCCATTGGAGAGATGTCATAATTTTAGTGCGTTATTATACAATGTTGGTGATGCCAAATATTCATATTTAATTCATAACTTTCATAAAATTTTTGGAAAACAAGCTCTTGAATGCTGAATTTTAAATGCTGATGTAGGTTTTGGCTCAGAATAAGAATTCATTTTTAAATGGTTTATATGTTGCTTGTACCCTTCTGACTTAAGAGCAAATCAATTCTCCTCTTTTTAATCAATAAAATGAATACAGCTTATTCAGAGACATTGGCTGGAGAATCCTACTCTCTTCTTTTCTACCCACTCATATAATCAACAATGCTATGACGGTTGGAAGGAGCCATCTTATTTAGAATTCTTGGGTTAAATTTAAGGGTTTATGTCTGTTAAACCTTCAGTGAGTCAATTAGAGAAACAGACAAGCAGCATTATCTAGAATTGTGAATTAATCAACTATGATTTATTATTTACTAGGTGAGGTGCAAAATTCAATAGTTTGTTATTTCAATACATTTGTTGCATGATTCATTCATAGCATCATGACCCAAGTAAACTGTGTGTTTGTGTGTAAAGAGAAACATATGTTTACATTCATAAACTGTATTTTTGCCATATGGACACACAGTGGAATGGCTTTTAAATTGATGTGTTTGAGAAGTATATAGACTTTGGAAAGCATGCTTTTGGAGAGGGCTCATGATATAGCATAAAAAGTGCTTGACATGATGCAAAGAGACTTGGATTCCAATACTGGCTCAAACATTTCACTTGATTTGCAATCATTAGAAAATCATTTCATCACTCAGTAACTTAGTTTTTATACTAACAGATTGATGTAACAATACTTTCACTATTTAACTCTCAGAGATATTAAAAGAAGTTATTTTTTCCTTCAAGGAATTCTGTCTATTTTTATTGGAAAGATTATCTTACAAAGTTTGGCAGTCTATAAATCATCATCATCATTATCATCATCATCTTCAGCAGCTGCAGCAGCAGCATCACCACTATCACTATCATCAATGCTTATTGTTGTTTTCATTATTTTAATTTTAATTTAAGTACCTACAAAAGCAGATTTCAAGGAGAAAATGCCTTCCTGATTTGGATGTATACTTTGCAATAACTGTTCTTATAATACAATTCTCAGTCACTTTCTAAAAAAGTCTTGAAAATCAACTAGTTCACTGATAATACAAAACACACCTAATGTGGAACTGTTATCAACAATGCAAGAAACCTTATCTCTGAGGGTGACCTCGAGAACACCTGGGGAGAGGAATAGAATCCATACTCTGGAACAGCAAACCACAAATTTTATTGCAATTTAAAGGATTGAAATTTAGAAGGAATTTTATATAGCATTAAAATTTTATTTCAACAAAAATAATTCACTAAAAAGAATAAAGAAAAGTCACTAGATTATACTAAGTATCCATATTAAAAATCTGGACTGGAGGCATCAAAACTTTGAGAGTATTCAGAGGTTGATTCTCGCAATAGGATGTCAGAAAGGAAAAGGACACCAAATAGGATGTCAGAAAGGAAAAGGATACCAAATGCTTAGAAGGAATCATAGAAATTATTAATATAGAAACCAAGATAATTGAGAAAACAACAGTAATAACCCACATGCCTGCTTTCTAATTTCTTTGAAATATTTTTTGAGAATACGCATGCATCCAAGGTATAGTTGATAATTACATAAAGGAGTTGATGGATAGAATTTTGCCAAGACCACATATTTACAGTTATACAAAGATTGAAAGATAAAGAGAATACAAAATCCCACTAGTTGTTATTTCTTGACTTGAAAAAAATGATTCAATGAAGTAAAATGATATTCTCGAGATGTATGCCTCAGAAACGTATTGAAATCAGTTATTGTTATTGTTTAGTCAACTGATAATGTCTGACTCTTTGTGATCCCAGTTGGAATTTTCTTTGCAAATATACTTGAGTGGGTTGCCATTTTCTTCTCTAGCTTATTTTATAGATGAAGCAAACAGGTATAAATGACTTGTCCAGAACAAGTGACTAAGGCAGAAATTGTATACAGCTCCTTCTGACTCTTAGGTCAACGCTCTATCCACTGAACCATCAAACTGCCCCATTGAAATCTTATGAGTCTAAATGTGACACCAGAGATAACTTGACTTAAAAATCCTTTGCTCATAAATATCAAGCAAGGTACTAAACAGGGAGACATGTGCTTGCCTGTCACTATCTCAATTGATGTTCTGCAAAGAAGACAAATAAAAGAGAGACTCTTTATTGATAGTGCTTCCACATAATCTTATTTTTGGAAAATACTGTGATTAGTCCCATCCAGTTTTTCAAATGCGATCCACAATTTTTCAAAAGAATTCAGTCTAAAAATCCACTTTGGGAAAAATCAGAGGATGAAGAATGTCTTCTATCTAGCCAATAATATTCAGTAGTATTGACAATGTACAGAGCTGGTCCATCATTCCATGCATTTTAAATTGATATTGTATACAATGAACTAGACCTGGAGATGGATAGGAGAGTAAATGGGTTAATTTTGGGAAATTGGACATTTTTTATTGACACCAAGTCCCAACTTCTCAAACAGCATTTTATTTCAGGCAAAATTAAATAACTATGAAAGATGGACTCAGGGATCACTTCTTCCAAGAAGACCTGGTCAGGAACTGATTTTCATTTTTTTGTCTTTTTACTTGCAAACTTGTAACATGATGCCTTACTGATAGTAGCTACATAATAGAAAGTATGACAGGAATGTACTCTTTTCTTGTTGTAGTTGTTGTTGAGTTGCTTTAGTTATGTCTGACTGTGACCCTATTTGGGTTTTTCTTGGCAAAGATACTGGAATTGTTTGACATTTCCATCTACAGCTCATTTTACAGCTGAAGAAACTGAGGAAAGTTGCACTAAAGCAACTTGTCCAGGATCACATAGCAAGTAAATATCTGAGTCCAAAACTGAACTCAAATCTTCCTGAATACTGATTTTGTACTCTACCCACTGTGCCAACTAAATGTTCTTCCTTTCCTCCTTATTTATACTTTTTAGAATTCTTAGCTTCCTTGAAGGTTCATTTAAGGTTCCTCAGCTTTGAGGCTACCTTCTTACCACCTCCAATTAATATTCATTAATTAATTGAATTGCCTTATATTACTTATCTTTTTTTACATGTTGCATCCCCAATTAGAATGTTATCTTTTTTTAAGGGGGTTAAGTGGCTTGTCCAAGGCCACACAGCTAGGTAATTTTTAAGTGTCTGAGTCTGGATCTGAACTCAGATACTCCTGACTCCAGGGCTGGTGCTCTATCCACTGTGACACCTAACCACCCCAAATGTTATCTTCTTAAGAATAAATGTAATTGGCAGAGCCAAAATGGTGACAGGAGAAGAGCCTCTCTTAGGCGATCTCTCTATATAATATTTCAAAACTCATAAATTAAGGGCTGTAACTAAATTTTTGAGAGCTAGAACTCACAAAGGGATCAGTGATGCAATTCTCCAGTCCAAGTTAACCTGGAAAATAGTGGAAAGGCTCAGCTTCACAGAGTTAGAGAGGTGGCCACCAGAGTGAAGGAACTCCAGCCTCCTGGAGGCAGCCCCAGGGCACCTGGGAGCTGCAGCTCATGACTCAGGGGCTCTTTCCTGACCTACACCCTGGGGAGCACTGGGCACAACTTGGAAGATCAGTGTGGGGGGGCTCTGCCAGACCAAGCATGTGAAGCCCAGACCTCAGGGCATTTCACGAGCACCTTGGCCATGGCAGACCAGATCCAGGAAATGGAAGCAGGTGGAGCAGGTAAGCAGGAGACCCCAACCTTGAGTACTCAGTTTACCAAAGAGAGGGGAGTAGAGAGAGACTTCTGAGGTTTGTCCTCTGTACATCGAAAAGAACTCTGGGTCTCTGACCACATTCAGTTCCTGATCACAGTCTAGGCCCCCCCATAGAACAGCAGCTCTCCCCCCGACCTCAGCCCCATGGCAGAGGGGTGCCCTTGTGGTCATTCACAGATCTGGAGGGTAGACAGAGCTTCACACACTGAGATTCTTGTAGGGGTGTGTGTCCCAATAATACTCAAAAGCTCCGGATGCATCCCAAGACCAGACCATTCCAAGACCAGGCACATGCTGGGAAAATGAGTAAACAAAGAAAAAGAGGAACACCATTGAGAAATACATTGTCTATGAGCCAAAGAAGAATCAAAATACTCAGTCTGAAGATGAGGAAGTACAAGCTCCTGCATCTAAAGACTGCAAGAAAAATGGAAATTGGACTTAGGCTGTGTCAGAGCTCACAAAAGATTTGAAAATCAAGTGAGGGAGATAGAAGAAAAATTGGGAAAAGAAATGAGAGAGATGCATGAAAAACATGAAAAAGAAGTCAGCAGCTTAGTCAAGGAGTTCCAAAAAAAATATTGAAGAAAATAACATGTTAAAAAACAGCATATCAAATAGATAAAACAGTTAAAAAAATTATTGAGGAGAAGAATGCTTTAAAAAGCAGAATTGACCAGATGGGAAAAGAGATAAGAAATTTTTCTGAGGAAAACAAATCCTTCAGAAGTAGAATGGAACTAAAGGAAGTTGCTGACTTTATGAGAAGTCAAGATACAATACTTCAACACCAAAAGAATGAAAAATTAGAAGAAAATATGAAACATCTTGTTGAAAAAAACAACTGATTTGGAAAACAGATTCAGGAAAGATAGTTTAAAAATTATTGGGGTACCTGAAATTTATGATTAGGAAAAGAGCCTTGACAGCATTTTTAAAGAATTCCTACAGGAAAATTCCGCAGATATCCTAGAAGCAGAGGGCAAAATAGAAATAAAGAGAATCCACCAATCTCCCCCAGAAAGAGATCCAAAAAAAAGCAACCCCCCCCCCCCCAGGAATATTATAGCCAAGATCCAGAGCTCCCAAGTCAAAGAGAAAAATATTACAAGCAGCCAGAAGGACACAACTCAAATATCGTGGAGCTGCTTTCAGGATCACACAGGACTTAGCAGCAACTACATTAAAGGCTCGTAGGGTTTGGAATCTAATATTCTGGAAGGCAAAAGAGCTCAGAATGCAACTGAGAATCAACTACCCAGAAAAACTGAACATCCTCTTCCAGGGAAAAAGATAGACTTTCAATGAACCAGGGCAATTTCAAATGTTCTGTTAAAAATGGCCAGAGCTGAACAGAAAGTTTGATCTTCAAATACAGGACTCAGGTGAAGCACAGAGATTGGAGGAGAAGGGTAAAATATGAGGATCTTAATGATGATGAACTATATGTATTCCTGCATAGAAAAATGATACTGATAATGGATGATAGCTGGGCCTTAGGGGTGGTATGTGGGCTCAGGGGCCTCTTGACCCCAGGGCTGGTGATCAGTCTGCTGTGCAACTCAGCTACCCTACAGCACATTTAAGAAGAGGGACAGAGTGAAAGGAGAGAGAAAATATAGTGTATGGTAGTGGGGAGGTATGAAAGGAGGGAATTGTGATTAGTAATGCCAACAGTGGAAAAATATGGAAATAGCTTTTTTGATGGACTTATCATAAAGAATGTGATTGGGTGGCTAGGTGGCATAGTGGATAAAGCACAGGCCCTGAAGTCAGGAGTACCTGGGTTCAAATCCAGTCTCAGACACTTAATAATTACCTAGCTGCGAGGCCTTGGGCAAGCCACTTAACCCTGTTTGCCTTGCAAAAACCTAAAAAAAAATGTGATACATCCACAACAGAGCTAGTGGTGCTGGAACACAGACTGAAGCACATTTATTGTTATTGTTATTATTATTATTATTATTATTATTATTATTATTATGGAGGTGGTACAGGGAAAATGGGGTTGGGTGGCTTGCTCAGGGCTGCTCAGCTGGGTGATTGTTGGGTTTCTGAAGCTGGATTTGTGCTCGCGTATTCCTAGCCACCCTTATCATCATTCATTCATTCATTGATTCATTTATTTATTTATTTTTGTTTTTTTGTGGGGCAATGGGGTTGGGTTGGCTTGCCCAGGGTCACACAGCTGGGTGATTGTTGGGTGTCTGGGGCCAGATTCGGGCTCAAGTGCTCCTGACTCCAGGGTCGGTGCTTTGTCCACTGTGCCACCTAGCTGCCCCTATTTTTATTATTTTTTAATTTTAATTTTAAATTTTTTCTCCTTACTTTATTGCTCATGAGGGGTCTATATTTTGGGGGGAGGAGGGTTTATTATATTTACTCTTAAGCAAGAATATTTTTGTAATGTATAAAAATAATTTGTTCAAAAAAACCAATAAATATAATAATATTTTAAAAAAGAACGTAAACCCCTTGGAAAAAAACCATAAAAAAGAATAAATGTGATTTTTTAAAAAAAGTTATTATTGTGTCCCCTGGACAATGTATTGAATGTAGTAGAATTTTAATACATGCTTTTGAGTTGAATTAAATAAGCTTGAGACCCCAACTCAAACCTCTAGTATAAGTAACTTTGGACAGACCTTCTTTTGAATTTATCTCAATATCCCTTTTATCACAATTATTTTTCCTCTTCATTGATTGTAAATTCCTTAAGACACTCTGATACACATTAGGCACTAAATAGATGTTAGATGAGAAAATTAAAGAATTTATATATGATAATTATTTGGCAACTAGTAATATATTTTTTTAAAGAGGGAAATAATTTGGGGTGGCTAGGTAGTGGATAGAGCACTGGCCCTGGAGTCAGGAGTCCCTGAGTTCAAATCCAGCCTCAGACACTTAATAATTACCTAGCTGTGTGGCCTTGTGCAAGTCCCTTAATCCCATTTGCCTTGCAAAAACCTTAAAAAAAATAAAGGGAAATAATTTAACATATCTTGATAGCAGAAATTAATGAAATATATTTTTCTCAAGTAAAATTATCTTACTTTTTTTAAGTTGAATTATTCCTTTCCCATGATTATGCTCTGTTTTTCATTATACTATCTGATTAGATATCTATTTATCCCTGGTAGCATGTAATTTTTTGAGAATAAGTTTTATTTTCATTTTTTATAACCAGGACTTAGCATAATATTTTGATCATAGTTAAGTGAAACCTATATAGGTTTCAAATTGAATTTGTTGAATTATCTTTTAAATAATTATAGTTTATTTTTATATTTCATTTTTAGGTATTTTGGGAGAGAAGAATAAGGAATTTTATGCTTTTTCTGTCAATTTCTATGTTTTCAGGTATGTGTATATTGGTATAGACACATATATACCTATACATAACTAACATTTTTCAATTATGTATTCATACACACATATATATGTATATGTAATCATATGTTTAACATATATTCACAAAATATGATATATACTTATACATACAAATATTTGAATTTAGTAAGTTAATGAAGCCCTGACTGAGGAGGAGAGTCCTATGGGGAAAAAACTTTGATTGTGTGTCACCATAACATGGACACATTGTACCAATGTATACTGGGATTTCACTTTTTGACTAAGATAATAATTGATGAAAATAGGATCTAAAAATTTAAGTAATTTTGCTTTTTTCATTTTTTTCTCAACTCATATATAATTATGATAATATTTCTTGGCATGATTCAGCTATATATGTATATATGCACATACATTTCTGAAATTAGTTATCTTTGAATAAAGCTCAGATTGCACACTTATTTGAAGTGCATATTGAGAGAATTTTGTCCACAATTCTTGTTATTTTAAGGTTATCTACTGAAATCATTTTAAAACTATTAAATGCATTTATACAGATTGTTTCCATTATGACAAATTTCTTTTCATGAACCTCTTCTACTTAAGTATTACTTTAAAAGACCTTTGGTCATATTTCATGGAACCTTAAATACATAATGCCTCTTAGAGAGCACATTTAAATGGCATCTTAACCTCTGGGGCCTCAAAAGGGGGAAACATGTTATTAAATGTTATAAAATATGAGGTGCCATTTCAGATCTTGGGACTTTCAGAAGACTTGAAGTTCAACAACATTTTTCCAAACTGCAATATTCCTGTATCTGTAAAAGCTTTTCTAATTGAATGTGGCTTAGCCAAGTGACCTCCTATGAGGTTATGAACTTTTCCCTAAACAAATTATTTTGCTTTTGAGCTGATGTTAAAATAATATCTTGCTACTGTAATTATTTTTTTGTACTAAATTTGAACAAAAATACTAGCTTTTTATTATTTAAAATTTCAATGAAATCATACCTTGGTTAAGCCAATGCATATACATTAATGAGTGCTGTGGGTGAATTTCTATCTGAACAATAGGCATCTTATAAGCACCATCACTGAGGATGTATTCACACATTTTTTGGATAAATATATTGAAACTTCTATTATTATTTATTCTAGGGGCAGCTAAGTGACACAGTGGATAGAGCACTAGCCTTGGAGTCAGGAAGATGGGAATTCAAATCTAGTCTCAGGCCCTTGCCACTTACTTGACCTTGGGCAAGTCATTTAACCCCTTTTGTCTCATATCCAGAGCCATTGCCAGTCATCCTATTTCATACCTGGTCACCAGACCATAGCAACCCTCACTCAAAGCCAATTCATGTCAAATCCCTGATGTCATAGTCTTCTTCAAAAATGAAGGGCAAATATTGTGAATATTTATTCCAGGTTTTGTTGCTATATGAACAAATCCTTCCAATTTACAGGTAGGTAATATTGACAAATTGAAGATTGGGCCAACCTAGGAGTCAGAAAGACTTGATTTCAAGTCTTATCTATGACAGGTAACATGCTAGCCAAATAACCCTGGCCAAATCATTTAATCCCTTGATTTCCTAGGAAAGACATGTCTATGTCACTGAGTTGACAATCTGTCTTGTGCAGGGAGTTTCTTTCAATGATGAAATAACATCTAAAATGGGGGAAAAAGTGTTTTGCAGCAGGGCAAAGTAAGGGAGCAAGCATTTTAAAGCACTTATATATTAGCACCATCATAAGGAATGGCCAAAATTCTTAAAGACTTATGCTCTTGACAGATAAATTATGATAAAAATAATATAGACTATAGGTTCTTTAACTAATATTTCAAAGGGCCCATGAATTTATATCTTGGAAAAATATTTAATATAATTGGTTTCCTTTGTAATTTTATATAATTTATTTTCTGTGTTTAAAATATTATTTTGAGAAGGGAACTGCCAAAGGGCTCCATTACACAGAAGAATATTAACAACCTCTGATATGGAAAATTTTACTTTTTAAAAAAATAAATCTTTGTTCTTATAATCAATGATCAGTTTAAAAAAAATAATTCTTTCTCTTTCCATTTCACTTTAGAATGAAAAAAAAATAGAATTGCCTTTGTAAAATTACCTACCAAAAGCTAATCACATCAGTTGCAGGTGGTATTTTATATATTTTGTGAGGTCAGCTTTTTTCCCTCAAAATACTATTTCTTAACAAGTATCCTAATTACATTGGTTTTCAAAAACTACATGGGTTCAGAATAAACAGAACAAGTTAAGGAAAAAAGTGCCATAACACACTGGCTCCAATGAAAACTTAGGTGAGCAAGAATTATAACAGCTGTAACCCAAAGGTGACAGTATGGATTGAAAGCAGACTCTTTTTTGCCAGGCATATTTAATATCATTTTTCATACTGTACATTCAAAAGAATACTTTTCTTTTAAACTGTCAGATCAAATGAGTAAATTGAACATAAGAAATAATTGACATTACCCAAGCTAAAATTAGCAATGGCATAATAGTATAATATTGCTGAGCATGGCATACAGTTAATGGAAAATATGGTAATGCATGTTTTCTGAGTGTCATTTGTAGTCTAAATTCTGTTTGCTAAATAATAAGAATAACCTTTTTTCTGTTTTCTTATCACAATATTTTTTTTATTTGCTTGATTTTTAGATTAAGTTTCAAGACAAGGACTCAGCTTATGCAATTTATAGAGAGACTTTTTCTCAGTGTCTAATAAGCAAAATTTGAATTCCCTTGAAGGAAAAAAAAACTTGCAAATTCTACTCCTTTTGTCTTTGTGTGCTCACATATTATACCTTAAAATGTAATTTCACCATTTTTTCCTTTAAATCTTGGGACTTGATCCATTAAAGGTTCTCCATAAAATCAAATAGTGTAAGCATGGATGACATGAAATCCTTATGAGTGTGATTCTGTTGCTAGAAGTCATTTTTTTCAGGTATTTTGAACCTCTTTCCAATGAAGAGCTACATTGTATTTCCTCAAAATAACATGACGATAGTGTTTATTCAGTTCTTTGTTTACTCTTTTATTATAGAGGGAAAAAAGTGGGGGTAAACACAGTGCTTTAAAAGATAACTTGTAAAGGTTATAAAATCCACCAAATAGATGACAATTTACCTGTTAGGAGTCCTTAGTCTTGTGCTTGATTTTTTTAGATAGTTTATATCCAGTGACTTAAGAGTCTGACTATGCTATATCATATCTAGACTACTAAGTGCCATATTTTTGGAAGGACATTGACAAAATGGAGAATGTGCAGAGGAAAACAATCAAATTAGTTAGGTCTTAATATTATACTTTCTGGGGAAGGCACAGTGTTTTATCCATTGCACTACCCTGTCAACCCTGGTGACTGATAATTGTTTTTTATTTTTTCCATTTCCTTGTAAATACTTAAGGGTTACAGGTAGGTCTGGAATTAGAAAGTCCTAAGTTCAAATTTGGATTCAGATACTCACTAGGCTATGTGACCTTGGGCAAGTCACTTAACCTCAGTTTATCTAACACCTTGGAGAAAGAAAAGTCAAAACCATTCAGTATCTTTTCCAAGAAAACTCAATATGCAATCTCTAAGAGTCAGACACAACTTAACAATAAATCAGTCACTAGAAGTCACAAGCCCCAATGACTTTTTTGCAAGAGAGATAGTGTTTTTTCACTTCTATATCAAACACCCTTTCTTTTTTTCCAGTGATTTGAAACAACATGAACTTTGAGTCTGACTAGTGGTGACACTGGAAGAAGACACCAATGAGTCTGACCACATAAGCACCCATATATCCTGTGACCAGTCAATGAATGTATTGAGTTCTAGATTCACTGCTCAAGAATTTGAGAAGGAAATCACCACCACCATGGAGCAATGGATAGTGTGAACTGATGCCATTTAGTGAGATTCCTCTTCCCACTTGTTTTTAAGACCAAAACATGCTTGATTAGGAAAAGATTTTTGTCTCTATAAAAACAGAAATAGAAAATGGTATCTTGGGAGCAGAAAAATCAAAACTTAACAATAATCATGAAAACCCTAGCAAATTTTAATTTGCCTCATTTAGTTAAATGTAAATTGAATGCTGATTAAATTCTTTTGGGTCATGTTGGAAAAGGAAAGCAAGATTAGGAGGCTGAGTGGTAATGGTGGTACATGAGTTGACAGTTATGACATTGCTTCAATAGCCTTACCTATGATTTTAAAAACTGACCTGGGAAGGAAAAATTATCATAAAAGGTTAGAAAGATATTGTCATTTCTAGAAGTTCCCTATGCATTCACAAATAAGATGGTGTAGCTAGAATTTATAATGAAAATTTGATGACAGTAAGTATGTACTCCTAGATGCTAGAAGAAAGCGAGTAAGCACCCTCTTGTTTGGGGACAGTTTTTAAAACACGAAGAAAGACATTAAAGCTTATTCTGCTTAGTACTTCAGATTAGAATTAGAAAAATGGATCTAAACTGCAGGGAGAAAAAATGTAAGAAAATCTTTTCAGGACTCAGTGAAATGGGATGTCTCCAGAGAAAAGTAAGTTTCCAACTCACTTGAGGTATTAATTAGAGTTTGTATAACAATGTGTTAGCAATTTATTAGATGGGATTCTTATTCATATATGGGTGAGCATAGAGAGCCTCTGAAGTATACTCCAAATCTAAGATGCTATGATTATGCAAAAAGTTTCTCTGTCTTTAACTATTTTCAATAATTTGGTGAAAATACCTAAGAGCTAAAAAGTGATTCTTAGAACTAAAATCTGTAATATTTATAATAGCATTAAGTCTTTGAACGGTTGATGTAAACTACTTGATTAAAAAATGTGATAAGCAGGATTTTATAGTTATGGAAAGTAATAATTATCTAACCACTGTATAGTACTTTAAAGTTTGCCAAGCACTTTGAGTATATTTCTTCATTTGATTCCCACAACAATCTATAAGTTAAGTGCTTTTATTATCTGCATGTTATAGATGAAGAAAATGAGGTTAAAAGGTTGAATGCTTTGCCCAACATCACTCAGCTAATAAGTATCTGAAGAAGGATTGAAAGTCATGTTCACAAGTTATACTCTTTTCCTGATCAATCTCTTTTTTGTAATGAGTTCAGCTTCTCTGCATTTACTTCTGTGGTAAGGGGAGACTCAAGCACTACAGTTAAGAAACCTTAGTACTTCTTTCAAAGTAGCATATATTCTTTTTTCTTCCTCTTCTTTAGTATTGAATTGTTACTGACTTCTTTTATATTCACATTCAAATGAGAATTCTATTTTAAACCACTCATTCTTAGTTGCTTAATTTGTAGTGGTTGTGCACTTTATTACATTTTAAAGCATCAGTCTCATATCACATTCTATAATGTCCTGCTCTCATATTATAGCAAGATTTTAGAGTTAGCTTTTAACTTTCTTATTCTATTTCTATTTATCTTTGAATTATTGGTGCATTTATTTTTTTCTATTTTTGCTGCAGCTCTTGGAATTTACTAAAAATTCTCTAAATTCCTCCTCTTAAAGACTACCTTGCTTTTTTTTTGCTCTGATGAGTATTATCTAATAATAAGAAAAGTCTTGTAGAATACATACTTTATGTAGTTACTTGATTTACTTTCAATTAACTTTTCTGTACTTTGTAATCTATGAACCTTTTTATGTGAATTTTATACTGTAAGCAGAATGTAAATTTCTTGAGACATGGACTGCCTCAGTTTTGTATGTGTATCATCAGTGCCTAAGGTTATGATGTCTTTAGTTTAGTTGTCATTTGTAAATGAAAAAAATTGAAATTGATTTTAATTGAATGTTTAAAGGAGGTAACTAAATTCCTGTTCTTTTGCAGATTCCCTGAAATTTGAAATCATATTTCATACTTATACTGCTTAAAGTTCATGGTTCTGACTAAAACTCAGATGTTCAAAATACTTAAGTATTTAAATTTATCACATATTTGAGGTGATTACTCTAGGAAAAGGAGAAACAAAATTTCAGAAATTCTTTTATACAATTTTTTTTATATGTAGGAGGAAGTTGTGGCTCAATAGTTCCTTAAAAGAACAGTAACATAAAAACTGAGACAAATTGAAGTTGGACTTAAGATATTCCTTGAAATAAAAGCTGAAATTTTACTGAATGAAAAAGACAGATTAGCTCTCTGGTATTGGTACCCTAATTAAAATGATAAAAATAAATTGCAAACTCATGTGGATAGCTTTTTGTAAAAGGAGTTGATTTATATATAAATATAGCTTTCATATATCAGAAGTGTTGTGGAAATGTTAGGATATGGCAACTGAATCTCAATGACTATACACATTTATAAGTCATAAACACAGAGATGATCAATAAACTCAGGATACATGAGAAAGTCCCAAGAGATGATGGAGAGAAAACAGTCTGGGGGCTTAAGACAGAGACTTGTGTCACAATCAAAAATTGAGTGTGAGACAATAGATAATGAATTGCAAAAAAAGTGATTGTGACTGGTAAGAAGAGAAACAGGAGAACAGGAGAGAGTACCTTCACATTAACATAAAGGGAAGAGGATATCCAAGAGATAACTATGTCAATAATGTCAAATGCAACAGCAGGGTTGAGAAAGATGATGACTGAGAAAAGATTATGTCTGCTAATTAAGAGACTATTGGTGATTTTGTGAGGGTGGTTTAAGTTGAGCAATGATGTCAGAAAATAATTTTTTCTTTTGAAAATATTGATATCTTTTTATATTATCTTTATTCTTATTTATTTATTTATTTATTACTAATCATGTGTATAGGTGGTTTTTTAAGTTACAAAATTTCCTTCCACCCTTCCTTCCCACCCCCACCCCCAGTTGTGAACAGTCAGGTAAGCATTGTACATACATGTTTTTGATTGACATGTTTACATATTAGCTATTTTTAGTATGAGGAATTAAGATTAAGGGAAAGAGATATATAAGAAAAAAATTTTTATTAAGTGTTTATTAGATTCTGAAGGGTTTTTTTGCATGTGAGTGCATTTTGTTTTGTTTTGTTTTTCTTCCTCTGGATGGGGATAACATTGTCCATAACTAGTCTAATATAGTTGTTCTAGGACTCTGAAATGCTGGGAGTAGCTGCTTCCATCAAAGTTGTTTATCTAACAATGTTGTTAATATGTACATTGTTCTCTTGGGTCTACTCTCTTCACTCAGCATCAGATCCTGTAAGTCATTCCATGCTTCTCTAGAGTCCTACCATTTTTGGTTCCTTATAGAACAATAGTATTTCATAGTATTCATGTATCATAACTTATTTAGTCATTCCCCAGTGGATGGGCATCCCCTCAATTTCCAATTCTTTGCTGCTACAAGAAGAGCTGCTATGAATATTTTGGAATATGTAAGCCTTTCCCCTTTCTTTATAATTTCTACTAGATATAGACCTAGAATTGGAATTGCTGGGTCAAAGGGAATCAACAGTTTTATTGCTCTTTGTGCATATTACTCTCCAGAAAGGTTGGATCCATTCACAACTCCAATCCTCCTACAACCTCTCCAACATTGGTCATTTTCCCTTTTTCTCATCCTGACCAATCTGATAAGCATGAAGTGATAACTCATTGTTGTTTTAATTTGCATTTCTCTAATCAATGATTTGGAGCATTTTTCATATGATTATATATAGTTTTAATTTCTTAATTTGAAAACTGTTCATTTCCTTTGGCCATTTATCAAATCGGCGATGATATGTAACCTTATAAATTTGATGCAATTCTCTCTATATATTTTATAAATGAGACTTTTATCAGAACTCCTAGTTGTAAAGATGGTTTCTCAGTTTTCTGCTTTCCTTCTAATTTTGACAGCATTGATTTTATTAGAACAAATCTTTTTAATTTAATGTAGTCAAAATCATTCATTTTGCATAGAAGACAAATTACCAATGGTTAAGAATAGAGTAAGAATTTTGCATGACTAAAAGTAAAAGAATGGGGTAGTAAGAAGAGAAGTGGAACTAGTAAATGTAGATAACCTTTGGATAAAAGGCCAAAGTCAAAGGGCAATAACTTGAGTGGATGTAATAGTTTAGAAAGGTTTCTTCTCTAAACAGTACATATATTTGTTTTGTCAAATGTGACTAACAAAGGCATCTGTAGACAGTGGAGGTATAGTACCAGTAAATGAGATTAGTTTAACAAAGCTTTAGAAATATTAAATATTTATGTCATTTTAAAATTGGCAAAAACTTTTTTTTTATCTTTGACTTATCTATCATCTTTTTTTGAAGATATTGATGAGAGGAAAACATAATATAAGTGGTTTTATTGTTAAATTGGAAAACACAACCAATTCTCAAGCAAATCCTGGTGGTTGGATCATAAGCCAAGAGGCACAATGAAAATCAAACTTTGTCATTTATTATTAATAAGAAATAAGAAAAGAAATAAATGGCATGACAATAATTAAACATTTTCAAGTTCTCAATGCTTAAAATAGACATTCCACCAAAATTAGATTTAAAGGTATAGTCACAGAAGTGACTCTTTGATTGAAAGGATACCAATTATTTGGATTTGTATGTATTAATGGTTTTATGCAGGTAGAACAGTTTTATTTCTATGTAGTCACCATTAGAACAGTATTTCTGACAATCACCAGACCTTGTGAAAATAGCAACATTTTATTGATATGAATGTTGATCAAAGTGAAGAAACAGTGGTCCTAGACAAATAACCTAACATGATAGTTTGTTAGTGATATGTTCACTCTTTTCATTTTTAATAAGAAAACATTGTAAATAGTAATGGTGATATTACTTTAAGAACAACTTTGAGCCAATAAGTCATTTTGACTATTATAAATATGAACCAGAAAGAGCACATCAAGGAAGCTACTATCTGCATCCAGAGAATGTTTAGAATGATTTTACATACACACATATTTACACATCCTCATATATGTGTGGGTGTCTATGTCTAATAGTAGCCATCTATAGGGTGGGGAAGTGGGTGGAAAAGGGAAAAAAGAAATTTATATGATAACCCTATTATATATTAAAAAGGAATATCAAGTTGTAGATAATAAGTTTGAAGTTTCATGTATAATCATCTTTTTATTATACTATTTTATGGAATTGCTTATTTTATTATATATATTAAAATGCAATAAAGAAAAAAAGTTAAAAAACCAACATAGATGTGATTTTGAGAAAACATGAATGGTTCAGTTTTGAGTTGAGCCCTGACTTATGGATGTTTCACAACAGTGGCAAAACAAATGTAAAAATAATTTGGCAAAGAATGTATTGGAGCATCCCTCATAGAGTACAGTTGGGCAAAGACCTGAGGGAATCCTCCCATGAAGAATGAATCAAGCTATAAGCTTAGTTCTCTGGCCACTTCTGTTAATGCATTGCATGTTAACTTCTTGCTGAATTACATAGAAAACAGAAATACCTTATTGTTCTGTTGTCCCTGATAGAGGGATCTACCAAAAGAGGATTGGATACTGAGAAGAGCTGCCTATTTAGAAGACTTAAAAAGTGACTCCACCATTTTTATGTACTTTTCTTTCTACTGAGCAGACCAGGACATTTGAAGCTTCTCTCTTCAACTTCCATTGAAGGAAGGAGAAAATGATTTCCTTTTTACCCTGGTGGCAGTGATGGCTTTTCAGATATCTCAATGACTAATGACACCTAGATAGGCTTGGTACTGGATCCACAGTCCATAGTAGCCTCTTCTTTTTTGTTAAAATAAATTCAGAATTCTGAGAGGTTTTCCCAACCTTGGTAGTAACCAAATTACTACAGAAATTTTGGAAGTCCTCAGGTCCAGTTGTTGGTTCCCAGCTGAAGAGAAATGTGAGACAAGTTCATAAAAAAGAACATGACTACTGACAGGAAAATAAGCCCAAGTCATGTTTGGGGGCTAATCAGCTTGGGGGCCATGACATAGGAATTTTAGAACCAAGGTGAAATGTCTATTTAGTAGTACTACAAGACATTTCATTATTTAAATACCAACTTTCTGGGATAGTATAATGGGAGCAAGAGGTTACTGCATCAAGTATTTGCTAATGCATATTCATGAGTATTTTGTGTTAGAAATATTTTTTTTTGTGATGGAAAAAGTAACTAACTCCCTTAAAATAAAAAAAAAACACCCAACTTGATAGTTTGGATAAAAATCTCTGTAATGGTCATAAAAACATGCATGGCTTTGGGCATGAAAATTATGGATCCTTGGAACTTTATACTTACATCATTCTTTAAACTGATATATTCAAATGGAGGTATCACTAGGTTTACAATCTCTTCCAGAACTTACAAACTAGAAAGATTTACAGTATAAACACATTAAATTGAATGCCAATAGTCATATTGAGTTTCATAGAGTCTCAAAAAGACTAAATATCTCTCATGAATATATAGAGTAGTTTATAGAATCATAGAAACTGAAAAAAGAATTTTAAAGACTGTATAGAGCAGTTCACAGAGACAAAGAAAAGGAAACTGAACTTTATAGAACAATTTACCTTTTTCTTTCTACAGATGAGGAAAGAGAAACACAGATTGGTTATATGACTTTTCCAAAGTTAATCTGGTAGTAAGTGAAAGAGTTAGTTTAAATTTTTTTTCCTATGATTCAAATCCAAGACTTTTTCCATTGTACATTTCCTCAGTTCTAATCAGGATTACTGGAGAGTAGTTACAAGGATGAAATCATTTGGAGTGTGGTGGTGGCAGTCAATTAAGTAATGCCTGATTCTTTGTGACCCCATTTGGAGTTTTTTTGATAAAGATATTGTTGTGGTTTGTCATTTCCTTCTTCAGCTCATTTTACAGAAAACGAAGGCAAGAGGATTAAGTGATTTGCCCAGTTTCACTTAGCTAGTAAGTGTCTGGAAGATTTTGAATGCAGGTCTTCCTGGCTCCAGGTCCTATGTTCTATTGTCTGTACTACCTACTTGCCTGGAGTCTCTGTTGACAACTAGGTGGCACTGTGGCTGGAGTGTGGGGCCTGGAACCAAGAAGACCTGAGTTCAAATTTGGTATTGGCCACTTAGTAACTTTTTGACCATGGCAAGTCATTTAACCTTGGTTTGCCCTATTTCACTAGAGAAGGAAATGGCAAATCATTTTTCTTTGTCAAGAAGACCCTGTGGACAGTTGAGTTCATGGAGTCATAGACTTCTTTGCGCTTTTTAAAAAAAATTTTGCTTTACTTTATATAATATATATATATATATTTATATACTTTGATATATAAGAAGTAGTGGTATCTTAGCTTTAATTATTATCCTAAGATAGTAAAACTTTCCAAAGGAATTAAATATAGTTGCTGGAAACAATTTTGTTTTATTACTAGAAAGTCAAGCAATAATTTCAGAACATATTATCAATATGGTCTCTATCAGGAAGTGGTCTTTACTGATATTAAAATTATAATTAACTATTGAATAAATAAATATTTGACACAGTGTCTGATACATAGAAGACACTTAATAAATGGCAAGCATTTAAATTCACATTCACCTTTTCCCTGCCTCTTGAAAAGCAAATTGTTACTTGCTATTTCTAAAAATAAGAGCCATTTCTTGATTTTTAGTATCTTTTTTCCTTCAGATATTTCTTTGGCATAGGATCACATATGGAGTAAAGCTCCATGCATCTAGATCAATAATTCTACAATTTCTAACCTTAGAAAGTTGCTTGAAGCATTGGATATTTAGTGACTCTCTGGAAGTCATGGAACTAGCATTTGGGAAGTTAGCTCTTCCTGACTACAAGACTGACTCTTTTTAAGGTATCAATTCAAATAAATGGATCAAAAAATTTTAACAAATATTTGGCAATAACTGCAGTGGGTTTTTTTGTCTACAATTTTAACCTTATTGCCCTCCCCCCAAATTCACTTGGATCTTGGGCTGATTGGAAAACTGCAATTCCTCAGAAATGTCAAACTTAGAAACTGGACTTAAATTTATGGTTACAAGGAGAGTTGTAATATTTAAAGCAGGATCTACATGCATGCTGACATTAATCTGGAATAAAAATGTTATACTGGAGTAAGGTGTGTTTTTAGGGTTTGTTTCAGATTTTGATTCTACTTCTACTTAGTACAAAATTTGAAAAGGCACTTCAAATTCCAAGAAAGTTTGCAAATGAAATTTTTTGTTGTAATTTTCATAAGTAGGACTTTAGGGATCGCCACCAGCATCTAAAAATGCATTCATATTATATATAATTTAATATACTGTTAGATATAAAAAGTGATACCATAAGCAAATCCACAGAGTATGGAATCCTTTACTTGTGAGATATGAAAAAAAGAAAAAATCATAACTAAATAATTGATGGAGAATATTACACGATGTAAAATGGATAATTTTGATTATGTTAAATTAAAAAGGTTTTGCACAAACAAAACCAATGCAGTGAAGATTAGCAGGAAAGCAGAAAGTTGGGAAAGTTCTCTGAAAAAGGCTTCATTTCTCCTATATCGAGAGAACAGAATCAAATTCATAAGATTACAAATCATTTTAGAATTAATAAATCATCAGAGGATATGAACAGATAGTATTCAGATGAAGAGAGAAAAACTCTATAGTCATATAAAATGCTCTAAATCACTTGATTAGAGAAATAAAAATTAAAACAAATCTGAGTTAATACCTCATACCTTTAAGATTGACTAATATAGGGAAGACCAATGATAATTGCTGGAGGGTATGTGAAAAAATTGGAACACTAATTCAAAGTTGGTGGAGTTGTGAGCTGATTCAATGATTCTGGAGGACAATTTGGAACTATGCACAAAGGACAATCAAAATGTGCTTTGATTCAGCAATATCCATACGAAGTTTGCATCCCAAAGAGATTTTTTTTAAAAAAAGCTATTTGTACAAAAATATTGAAAATAGCTCTTTTTGGGATGGCAAAGAATTAGAAATTGAGGGGATGCCCATCAATTGGGAAATGGATGAACAAATTAAGTTATATATTTGCAATGGAATATTATTGTCCTATATGAAATTATGAGTAAGATAATTTCAGAAAAAACTTGAAAAGACTTACAGGAACTGATGTAAAATAAAGTGAACAAGACCAGAAAACCTTTATACACTGTACCTATATTGTATGGTGATTAACTGAAATGATGGTTATTTACAGTAATATGATAATCCAAAACAATTTCAAAAGTCTCATGATGAAAACTTCAGTTCATCACTAGAAAAAGACCTGATTAGAGTCTGAATGCAGATCCAAGCATATCATTTTTCACTCTTTGTATTTTTTATGTTTTGGGGGACCCTTGTTTTCTTTCACAACATGACTAATATGGAAATGTTTTGTACGATGCTATATATATTTATATATTTATATATTTTATATATATATATATATATATATATATATTATATATATATTACTTTGATCAAATTATCATCTCAGGGAAGGGGAGAAGGAGAAAAGAGGGAGAGATTTGAAATTCAAAATAAAAAAACTTAAAATTACTTTTACATTATAATTGGAAAAAATAAAATGTTCATTAAAAAAGTATTGTCATATACAGAATAACAAATATAAACAATACTTACCAAAAACCAGTGATCAATCTATTTTCAAACAGATGGTGGAGTAACAAATGAGACAAAGTGTAGAAATCATGGCAAGATACTGGGAAATTCTACCAGATGCTTACTGTACAATGATTGTGATCACAGGGCACTTATTCAATTGGAAATTTATTTTTTTGAAAAGAATTTGAATGTCTATATGGTTGTAATTAACTGTTCTCCAAACATTAAAAGAGCTCATTTAAATGGCAGATATTGCCATTTTATGCAGGTCACATACAACAAATATTCGTGATAATGAGAGGTATGTTTAGAAAGTTTACAACTAGAATCTTTATACCTATGCCTTGCTATGCTATATAAAATGTGGTTTTGAGGCAGCCTAGCTGAGTTGACCTGTACTTCTGAGGCCATGAAAACCTGGAATTATATTTGAAAAAGATATCCCATAAATTTCTGTTTCCTAGGAAAGTTGGGGAAGGGTGGTGGTAATAAAAACTATATGCTAATAGTTTTGTACAAATGAGATAGGAAATATGATTTTTTTTGTCATTCTATAGAATGTTGAGTTTAAAAACAAAATTTTCTTTTTGAAGTTAGCATCTCCAGAATTAACCAATTCCTGAAGAATTTCTCTTTCTCCCATACCATATATATATAGATAGTGAAATTACTATTTGATAAACCTTTAAGATACTTTATAAATGAGGATACCTATTTTTGTATGTCTTTCAATAACGTTATTTTTCCCTATAATAAAGAATTACATGCAATTTGATTTTTGAAAAATAACAATTTCAGTATCTAAAGGGATCTCTGTAATAGCTTAGTATTTTCTAATTCCATAGGAGAGCAGGCTAGGTATGTCTGCACATGCTGGGGGAGCATTACCCTTAAACCTCAGTGAAGAAATAAAAGGAAAAAATCTGCAAGAATATTACCTGAGAGATGTGCCGATATTACTGTCCCAAAATCTATGCATGATTATTTCCATAATCAAAAATGTTTCTCAACTACATATATTCCATGAGTGGTCATTTTTTGTTTTCTGGAAAACTTTCAATGATAGAGAATCCATCAATCCTTGTAGTAATATAATATTCTTTCAGATAGCTCCAATTTTTAGGAAAATTTTATTAACATTAAGGGAAAATTTATATACATTTTCCCAAGACAAAGACTTTGTTTTGCAATAGAAGCTGATACTCATAGACAAATATTGAGAAATAGTAAAAAAAAAAGCAGAATTTTAGATAGGAACAGATATTGCTTGTCATCTCTAGCATCACATATTCATCAGAAACTTTGTTAGAAACTAGTTCAAGAAAAGACAAGCCAGAAATCTGTATAAGTCACTGAATAGAACATGCAAATTCAAGTCCCAATTTCCTTGAACAAGAGTTAGATTAGAAACCTTCTTTCTCTAGTCCAGTCTTTTTCATCCCTCCCTCTTTGGCATTTCAAGGCCATTTATTATTTTTGACAATCATTTGTCTTATAATATGTATTGAATTATATTTTTAGTATTTTAAAGTCTTTGAATATAGAAACTAGGTGTCTGGCTTTTTTATATTCTTAGTGCCAAGTGCAAAATAATTAGAGGAGCTCTCATAGAATTGCACAATAAATGTTTGTTGTTGATGATTTTTATGTTCTTTTAAATAAAGGACTATTAAAATTAAAAGAATCATTATTATTTGAAGCAATGTCTTCCCTTTCCCTCACAAAATCGCTATTAGATGAGGAAAATGAGAATTAGAACTCATCAGTTCTTTTCTCATCTCCTTCACTCATTAGCTGAATGACTGTGGGCAATTAGTTTAGCTTCTTCGAGTCTTTGTTTTTCCATTTGTAAAACAGAAATAATAATATCTAGCTCATAGGGATACTGTGAAGCACAATTAATGTTTGTAAAGTGCTTTTTAACAACTTTAGTGTCATTGAAATGTAAAATAGGCTTAATTTAAATTTTAAAAATATTTATGCACAATAATTCACTCAATAAATATGAGAAGTGTTACGGCTTTCTGAATTTACTAGTATAAATTTGAATTGCAATGTTAAAATGTATTTTAACTTGAAAATTATCTTCTCATTTATGGTGTTTTATATTCACTTTGGTTTCCTCCTGAGAGTGAAATCTTATGTGATCCTCATATATCAATGGCAACATTACAATATATAGCAATGTATGTCTAGGTTTGAACTCTATATATGGTTAGTTTACCATTACATTCTTTTTGTCTATAATTTATTTCAATAACTTCCATTTGCAATTTCTGACAAAAGGAACAATTATGTTCTTTACATCTTCTATGTTCATAGAGTAATTTTATTAAAACTTAGCTGTTATTGAAGGAAGCTTTAATTCTGGGTGGATCAGAGATCTGAAATTTAAACTTGGAGTTCATACTGAAACAGGAAAGTGAAGTAGAATGAGGTACACTGAATGACCAAAATAGTCAACGAATCAAAAGATGTTCAAATTTAGAGAATTCTCCACAAATGTTCACATAGCTTATTTGTGCCTAACCTGTGTAGAACATTCCAAGCTCATATTAGCCTGATTAGCAACAGTTGGACAGGACACACTGTAATTTGATTCTCCTTTTCAAGAACAAAGAACAACAACCAGTGAGTCAATGAAAGCAGAGTGATAGGGAGTCAGTCACCTGAAGGGAGAAAACTTCAGCAAAATCAATGAGCCAGAAGGGCAAGTAAAGAGATGAATCCCATGGGTACAGTTGATGACAGGGGTTGTCATGAAATCTACTGAGTGTGGTGTGGAGTTTATTCAAGAGAGAGATTCTGGCAGCAGAATCTTTAAGTCAAGATTTTGATAGGATCAGGAATGGGCATTTAAGAGATCTATTGGTTTTTCCTGCTATCTTTTGTCTTAATGGACAATAACTGCATTCACTCTCCCCACTTGATCCTGGATTATATAAACACATTCACAATTTACTCGCAATATTGTAATATTATTTTCTGAATTATATCTTATATTTGTTTTCTATATATAATATTATAAAATGTATTTAATAATGAGTAAATGATAAATTAATAAAAGCTCCTTGATGGAAACAAACACATAGATAAGTTGTTTATGAATCACCTCTATAACTATCTAAATATATATAATATGTGTCCATATCTAAAACGAATGACTAAGCCATGTAGATATATAATTAGAGGACTTATTAAATCTCTGTGCTGGAATGCATTATGTATGTGAAGATCTGATAATACAACAGCAGAATGATTTTTGTGGTGATTCTTTGTACCAAAATTGATTGCAACATATCTATAACTTGATTACTACCTCTTTGTTATACCATTGAGGTCAAGAGATTAAATTTATTTCAATAGGTTACACAGTTAATAAATCAAAGAAATGGATTAGACATATACATATATATCCATTTGGGTGGGGTGGGGAAGGAGATATGTATATATATATATTTGTAAGATTATTTGTAAATTAATCATGGCATGTCATTAAACTCAGTTTGATCTTCCATTGGTACCTTGCATATTTCCAATTCTATTTAATCAATCATCAAGTAGTATTTGAGCAAAAGTTGCACTTACTTTTAATGCCAACTTAAGTCAAATGCAATTAGAAAGGGGAAATAAGGGAATAAGAAAGGGAATAAGCATTTGTATAGTATTTACTATAAGTACTATAGTACCAGACACTTACTAATTGCTTTTCCATGTATGATCTCAATTGTTCCTCAGAAGAATCCTGTGTTATCATTATCTCTATTTTGTGGTTGTGGCAAACAAGTTAAATCAGTTGTCCATGGTCATATAGCTAGTGTCTGTAGCTGGATTTATCCTTGATTATTCCTGATTTCCACTATCCAGATAGTTCTCTCTTTTCTTCCTCACTTAAGTAACATAGTGCATTCTAAAGATAAAAATTATTTTTTGATATCAATAGAGCTTTCTTATTATATCCCAGCAGTTAATATAACATTGACTCTCTCTCCCTCTCCCTCTGCCTCTCTCTCCTATATATATATATATATATATATATATATATATATATACATAAACATATATATGCCTGTTTTCATGTATACTTAGAATTTATGTCTTTGAACATGCCTATGATTATGTTCAATTAATCTATGTTACATATTCCTTTCAGAAGACTTTGAAGTAAAAAGGGGTCAGGAACCCAACTAGAATGTGGTCATGTTCACGTCAGGTACCAGCTTTTCAAATTATATTTCAAAGGGGATGGAAAATTTGAATTTTGATTATGTAAAATTCAGCTCTAGTCCAACTTGAGGAAGTAGATTTATGCTGAGTGCTTCATCTTGGGGATATTGAATACTTTGATATATGTAAGGCAGCAGGAAAATTCAACATCTAAGTTTATTTTGGTTTGTGTGTGTGTATGTGATACATACATATATATATGTATATATAAATGTATATATATATATATATATATATATATAGAGAGAGAGAGAGACAGACAGACAGACAGACAGACAGAGAGACAGACAGAGACAGAGAGAATGCGTTTTTGCTCTTTTGCTTTAGCATTTAAGCCTTTTAACAGGCAATTTTAAAAATCAAAGTTTCCTAACTAAAACATACCATATCTTAATAGAATACTTTTGCTGTGATCTAAGATCATGCTCATAGAGTCCTAATTATTCATCATGACATTTAAAACCAATCTAGGAGCCTTGACAGCGACAGCATTATTCTGTGATACACAGATTTGCTGTAGAAGACAGTTTTTCCCCCTTGTTACATTCTATTCACAACCTGTCCAGTTCCACCTAATTTTTGCTTTGATACCAATTAGGCAAATTGCAGAACAGCTATAATCTAATTGCTGACGAGTGAGGAGCAATATTAGTTGTCCTAATAAAGTGATATAAATCCCAAGCTAGAAAAGAACAAAAAGGATTGAATACCATAGGACTAGCTGTTTGTTGCAAGACTTTACATCTTTTTTTTCTTTTTGCCCACAATATCCCTGATGTCAGTGGTTAAAGTAGAACTTTGAAACCTAAATGAAAACCACACAAAATATTGGGGTTTTTTGTTTTGTTTTTTAGGTTTTTTTGTAAGGCAGATGGGGTTAAGTGGCTTTCCCATGGCCACACAGCTAGGTAATTATTAAGTGTCTGAGGTCAGATTTGAACCCAGGTACTCCTGACTCCAAGGCCGGTGCTTTGTCCACTACACCACCTAGCTGCCCCTCCACACAAAATATTGTAATGGACTAATAATCAAAACTAGAATGTCTTTCCAGATGACTTTAGAATATCAGCATCAAACATAACATTTTGTTTCAAATTAGTCTTAAGGACTGTGGTTAATGTGTTGGTGATGTGGACTGGAAGTAGAAATAAAAGAAAAAAATTAATAGTTTAAAATAATTCTTTAATTGTTCTTCCTTATCTTTATCTTCTTCCCTCTTCAATCTATCCTGACAATAACATGATTAACCTTTCTAATTCATAGATCATGTGCTGTCACTTTTCTGCTCAAAAACATGTAATGATTTCTTACTGTTTAGTGACTGAAATACACATTTTCCAGTCTGACACTGTGGTTGGTACCACCTTAGCACAAGAAGCAATGCAATGTTTTTCTTTTCATAATACTGATTTGACATTAGTCTTCAACAAAAATCTTAGTTACTGCATCATTGTATCATGATGATGATGACTCTGAGAGAAAATCCTCCTTGTTGGTTCACTGCACATTATTAGAACACTACTATGCACCATACCCTATTTGTTGTTATAAGCAATGAATCACAGAGACTGACAACAAATATAAAATAGAATTTGATCTTTGGTTATTTTTTCTTCTTTTTTGAGAACAGAAAGTTATCAGCTGTTTTGGGTTCTTAACAAATAGTGGTAGAGTTTTTGGTGATTTCATATTTTTGAATTTTATCTTAAGATGTAGATTTTCCATTACCTATCAGAGAAATGCAAATTAAAGCTTCTCTGAGGTACCACCTCACACCTCTCAGACTGGCCAATATGACCAGAAAGGGTAATGATCACTGATGGAAGGGTTGTGGGAAATCTGGGATACTATTACACTGTTGGTGGAGCTGCGAACTCATCCAACCTTTCTGGAGAGAAATTTGGAACTATTCCCAAAGGGCAACAAAAAAGGAGCATACCCTTTTATCCAGCAATACCACTACTGGGTCTATACCCTGAAGAGATGATGAAAAGGGGTAAAAACATCATTTGTACAAAAATATCCATAGCATCCCTGTTTGTGGTAGCAAAGAATTGGAAATCAAGTAAATGTCCTTCAATTGGGGAATGGCTTAGCAAACTGTGTTATGTGTATGTCATGGAACACTATTGTTCTATTAGAAACCAAGAGGGACAGGAATTCAGGGAAGCCTGGAGGGATTTGCATGAATTGATGCTGAGTGAGATGAGCAGAACCAGAAAAACACTGTACACCCTAACAGCAACATGGTAGTGATGATCACTTTGATGGACTTGCTCATTCCATCAGTGCAACAATGAGTGACAATTTTGGGCTGTCTGCAATGAAGCATACCATCTGTGTACAGAGAAACAACTGTGGAGTTTGAACAAAGTTCAAGGACTATTTCCTTTAATTTAGAAAAAAACCTGATATCTTATTGTCTAATCTTGTTATCTCTTATACTTTATGTTTCTTCCTGAAGGATATGGTTTCTGTCTCATCACACTCAGTTTGGATCAATGTACAACATGGAAACAAAGTAAAGACTGACAAGTTGCTTTCTGTGGGGGGTGGGGGGGAGGGAAGTAAGATTAGAGGAAAAATTGTAAAACTCAAAATAAATAAAATCTTTAATAAAAAAAATAGATGTGTATTTTCTTTACAGCAGTTAGTTACTTGGACTTTGCTGTTTGGTATTAATAACAGGTGAAGGTTTTAGGACTTCTAATGCTCCTGCCTTGTGCATCTGGATTTATATCTTTTTGGTTGTACTTTTTTTGTTATTCTGTGCAGGTTTAACCCTCATGTTAAAGGTATCTTGTGAATACCATATGCTACAAAGTTATATTTGAGTCTGGATCTAATATTCACATTTTTTCAAATTGAATGATGATATGTTTATGCTGTAGCCTGCATTTTTAGTTTAAAATTGATCCCTGTTTTAACGATTGCCTTAGAAATCAGTTGCTATACCAAAATATTAATAGAATTGTGTTTTTAAAGTCACACAAAATATTTTTTTTGAGGAAAAGCTTAGAGTTTAATTCACATGTTGCTCAAACAGTTTAAAAGTTAGTACAAAAAGTTCACGTTACTCTATAAAGTTCACAGATTAGGTTCTTTGGAGAAGCAGCAAGATAGTGAGTGAGTTTCAAAAGAAGAAAGAAGAGCTCCTCATGTTGCTGTTAGAGTATACAATGTTCTTCTGGTTCTGCTCATCTCATTTAGCATCAGTTATGCAAATCCCTCCAGGCTTTGCTGAATTCCTGTCCCTCCTGGTTTTCTTTTCTTTTCTTTCTTTCTTTTTTTTTTTTTTAAGGTTTTTGCAAGGCAAATGGGGTTAAGTAGCTTGTCCCACACCACACAGCTAGGTAATTATTAAGTGTCTGAGGCCAGATTTGAACTCAGGTACTCCTGACTCCTGGGCCAGTGCTCTATCCACTGTGCCACCTAGCCATCCCTTCCCTTCTGGTTTCTAATAGAACAATAGTGTTCCATGACATACATATACCACAGTTTGTTACGACATTCTCCAATTGATGGACATTCCCTCAGTTTCCATTTCTTTGTCAATACAAACAGAGCTGCTATGAACATTTTTGTACAGGTAATATTTTTACCTTTTTTCATAATCTCTTCAGGGTATAGACCCAGTAGTGATATTGCTGGATCAAAGGGTATGCACCCTAACAGCAACATGGGAGTGATGATGAACCTTAATGGATTTGCTCATACCAACAGGGCAACAATCAGGCACAATTTTGGGATACCTGTGATGGAGAATGCCATATGTACCCTGAGAAAGAATGGTGGAGTTTGAACAAAGATCAAAGACTATTACCTTTAATTTAAAAAATGTTATCTTATTATGAAATTATGCTATATATCATACTATATGTTTCTTCCTTAAGGATATGATTTATCTCTCATCACATTCAACTTAGATCAATGATACTATGGGAATGATAGAAAGACTAACAAACTGCCTTCTGTGGGGGGTAGTGGGAGGAAAGCAAGATTGGGGGAAAAATTGTAAAACTCAAAATAAATAAAACCTTTCTAAAAAAAAAGAAGAGGTCCCCAATTGATAAATGGTCAAAGGATAAGAAGAGATAGTATTCAAATGAAGAAATAAAGTGATATATATAATCACTTGAAAAATGCTCCAAATTATTATTGATTAGAGAAATACAAATTAAAATAACAATGAGGTATCACCTCACACCTATCAGATTGGCTAACATCACAAAAAAGGGAAAATGATTAATATTGGAGAGGTTGTGAGAGGACTGGGACCTTAATGCTTTGTTGGTGAAGTTGAGAATTGAGCCAAACATTCTGGAGAGGAATATGGAACTATGCCCAAAGCAATTCCAATTCTAGTCCTACATCCAAAAGAAATCATAAAAAAAGGAAAAATCCCACACATTCCAAAATATTCATAGTTGCTCTTTTTTTGTAGTGGCAAAGAATTGGAAATTGAGGGGATGCCCATCAATTGGGGAATGGTTAAACAAGTTATGGCATAAATATTATGGAATACTATTTTTCCTATAAGAAACCATAGAAGGTTTGGACTCTGAAGAAACATGGAATGAATTACAGTATCTGATGTTGAGTGAAGAGAGTAGAACCAAGAGAATAATGTACATATTAACAACAACAATGTGAGATGATCAACCCTGATGGATGCAGCTCCTCTCAGCATTTCAGAGAGCTAGGATGACCTTATTAGACTGGCTATGGACAATACTATTCCTATTCAGAGGAAGAAAAGCAAAACAAAATAAAACAAAAAAAATCCTTTAGACTTTGATGAACACTACATTCATTTTTTAAAACATATCTCATGTATTTCTTTCCCTTAATCCTAATTCCTCATTCTGAAAATGACTAGTCTGTAAACATGTGTAACACAAATCTGTATGTACAATCTTAACCTGACCATTTGCTGCTGAGGGTAGCAGAGTGGGAAGGGAGGGTGGAAGGAAATTTAGTAACTTAAAAATATACATATGCATATGAATGAATGTTGAAAAGCTTCCATAACATGTGTTTGGAAAAAATAAAATATCAATTAAAAAAAGAAGAGGGTAAGAGCTTGGGTAACAATACTGTCCAGAACAGCCTGGCTTCCCTCAGGGAAAAAAAAGGTAGCAGGAGATAAGTAGGAGAAAAGGGCAAAGGGGTAGGAGAGTTTGAGGGATGTTGCTCCCCACAAAACCAGTTACCCTCCAAAGGCAGAGAAGCAGCCCACACAAACTATTTTAACTTAGGAAATTTTTCCTTTTATTGGATGTCTTGCTGATACTGTTTATACTATACATAGTATTACCTCTTAATTATACTATTAAAGTAAGGAATCTATTTCAGTTGTGAGTATATGGATACACTTCCAAAATTCTAACATGAGCAAATGATAGGCTGATTGAAGACCATGAAGTAATATAATATGCCCAATAAGTTGCTGGAATTTATGAAGATAATAGGATTTAAAGTAGAAGACATTTTAGAGATTATTTAATTTATTACATTATATAGGTGAGGAGCCTGACTTTCAGTAAGGTGAAGTTCCTTATGCAAGGTCATAGAGGTAGCAAAAGAAATCATTTTTCAAACTGAAATTCTCTTACACAAAAATCATTCTTTAAACTGATATTTTTATATACTGATGAGCACTAAATTCACAATAAAAATAAAAATTTGAAAAAAAATAATTTTACCCTGTGGTGGAATTCAACTAGTTCACATCAATTTGACAGAATGATGCCTAATTCTATGTTGAGTTCGGTGAACAGGTTGTTAAAATGGCACTTGTAATCAGGGTTCTCTCTAAAGTGGGCATTTGGACAGTTGTCCAATGTGAAAATCACCAATTTACATTCCTAACTCTTTTTTAGAGTTTTCTAAGTGCCCGTAATAATGTTCATTCCATTCACATGTGTAAAAAAAATGATGGAACTATAATTGTAATATGTATTTATTCATTTCTAAAAATTCATTATATCTTTGATGAAATATTACATTTTAATTTACTTGTTTTTTTTACTTCAGTAAATAAATATATAATGTAAAGAGAAAAAGTGACAAACAACTGGGAAGTGATGAGTTGTCATTTGTTTCTGCTTTGTGTTATGTCCAAAATTCCTCCAAGATATTATGAGTGCCTTGGTGTTCCTTGAATGGTGAAACTAATAGGAAACTGGGACAAAATGAAGGAATAGAAATTTAGATTTCAAGGGTTATCTTATCACCTATTTTGGAAGCCATGGAAGTAGAAGGAAAAAGAAATTAGAATAGATACAATGAGTTTTGGTTTTGCATATGTTCCAACTTTGGCTGTGGTGGTAAAGTGGCTGTTTTTGCTGCATAAGGATATGCTTGCTTACTGTGAGTAATTTAACATAATCTAGTTTTGTGTACTTCTTTTATTGTTATTTGAGAATAAAATGCATGAAATTTTAAACTAATTTTTGATATATCTTTTTGTATATTTGAAACAGTCATTAGGGCAGAGAACTGGTTGTTAATTTACTTGAATCCCACAGCTGATTTTACCCAGAGAATCAAAGTGATTAGCAATGTAAATCAAGACTGCTCCATTTAAACTATTTGATTTATGGATATCTTTCTATCTATCTATCAAGCTAGATGTAAGTATAAATTAGTGCATATATATATATATATATATCACATACATATATAAAAGTAGAATGTAAAGACATAAATAAAGTAGCATATTTTAGTAGCATACAAATTAAACACAGCCACAGTTTACATAGATTGCACCATACTAGAAGCAAAAGCAAAATGGACCAGGAATTTATAATATAGGAATAGAATAGAAAAACTGGTGACAGCAAGCCCAAATGCAAGAAAATGATAGAGGTAAAGAAGATGTAGATTGGGACGAAAAAAAAATTTAGAGTGGAATCTAATGGAAAAAGAAATTAAGAAGTCAAAGTGAAGAGAGTAAGCATATATAGTACTAAAATGTCATTAGCTAACAGGATAAAATTGAATAAGTAATATTTTATTCCATTTTTCTAAACATTGGTCATACATGGTTACTCTCAATAGAATGAGTATATATTCCCATTAGAAAGTAGCTTTTTACATGGCTTTACAAATTAAAGTGAGTTTGGGTGTCATTGAAGGAAGGACAACCACATATGATCAATGGGTGTTTTAATAACTTTCTAATCAAATAATAATTTTAAATGTATTACTTCCAATCAACCCAAAGACAGCTACCTTAGAGAATATGTGAAATTTTGTCCACTATATTGAATGATTGTTGGACAGAAAAAAATTGGAAAATTGATGAGTAAGCTGAAACAATAATGGTGAGAGAAACATGAGAATAGAAAAGAAAGGCTAAAGAGATTAAGTAAACAGAAATTTCTTAAGTGCTTACATATGCCAGATACTATGCTGAAAGTAAAATACAATATTATAAATATATGTGTATATATTTATATATAAATATGTATGTATGTGCATATCTCTGTATATATATATATACACACAAAAGAGACAAACTATTTGCTATATTTACACTATGTCTTTATATATATACTATGATTTAGCATATATAATTATATATGCTAATATAGTATTAAAATCAAAGTACATATGTGTCTAGCTTTTTATGTTTTGCAGCAGAAAGAATTGGAAAGAAAGAAGAAACTAACAGTTTGGAATATAACTAGCAAATTATGGTATATGAATATAAGGCAATATTGATACATAAGAAATTGTGAATCTCAATAATTCAGAAAAACTTGTCATGAAATATATCAACTTCTGCAAAGCAAGCAAAATAAAAAAGCGATTTACACAATTTCTAGAATAATATAAAGAAAAACAATACTGTAAAAATTCAGAATTTTGCTCAATGCAGGAACCAAACTAGATGTAAAAGACTAGCAATAAAGTGTGTCTCCCTCAATTCACCAGAAAAATGGTAGTAATAGAAAAAAGTAAAACCAAATTAAGTGGAATTTGTAGGAATGAAGATTATAATTAATTTGGTATTGGGGAAAAACTGAAATATATTTTGGGTAGGAAAATAATTATAAAATTGCACTTAAATACAATTCCTCGACAAGCACAATCGTGTGTGTGTGTGTGTGTGTGTGTGTGTGTGTGTGTATATGAATAGTATATATAGAGTAAAAAGATACAGATATATTTTCATTAGCATTATTGTGACATTTCAAAGGAAAGTGAATGATTTACGTGATAAAACAAGTAAAGAAAAAATTTCTACCATCAAATATACATGTCTGTCTGTCTTTCTATCTATCTATCTATCTATCTATCTATATTTAAGTCCTGGGCATCATTTCAATGAACCAGCATTCAAATATACATGTCTGTCTGTCTTTCTATCTATCTATCTATCTATCTATCTATCTATCTATATTTGAACCAAATGACTCATCTAAGTCCTGGGCATCATTTCAATGAACCAGCATTCTTCAGTCCTTTAATTTATCATATTTCCTCCAACCATACAAACCACATTAACCATGGTTTACTATTCATTTATGCCATTTCATCTTTTGCAAATCTTGCCTATTTTTTCCAGTAAAATTTCTACATGGAATACAGTCTGCATCTTTGGAATTTTCTTCTAGATTTCTGTATTTTTAAATTTTTTTTAAATTTTATTTTTTTTTTGAACTTTATAAACCCCCCCAATCTTGCTTTCCTCCCCCGCCCATGGAAGGCAGTCTGATAGTCCTTACATTGTTTCCAGGCTATCCGTTGATCCAAATTGAATGTGTTGACATTTTATTTGTTTTCCAATTATATACAATAGTAATATGTATGTATCATTTTTGTAAGGTTTTAAATTTTACAATTTCCCCCCCACCCTCCTTTCCTTCCTCACCCCCACAGAAGGCTGTCTGATAACCTCTAAATTGTTTTCATGCTATAAATTGATGTAAATTGGATGTGTTATAAGAGTAAACATAAGAGTCAGCATAAACCCCCCCCTCCCAATAGGAAGAGAAACCTTGAGAAGAGAGAGAGTGAGAAAGAGAGAGAGAGAGAGAGAGAGAGAGAGAGAGAGAGAGAGAGAGAGAGAAGTTGTACTTCAATGTGTGTTCAGATTTCCATGGTGATGTCTCTGGGGTGAGTTGCTTTCTTTATCATAAGTCCATCAAAGAAGTTGCTTCAATGTTTTTCCTACAGTTGCTGTTAGTAGCTGTACCACCACTCTATTTCTTCCCACTCTAATTTATTCTATTCTCTCTCTCTCTCTCTCTCTCTCTCTCTCTCTCTCTCTCTCTCTCTCTCCTTTCATCCTGGCCCTGTTCAAAAGTATACCCTCTCCATCGATCTTCCCTGTCTTCTATCACCTATTCCCTGCTTCCCTCCCCTCATTCCCCTATTCCCCCTTATCCCATCCCTTTCTTCTTATTTTTCTCTAGGGTAAGATAGATTTCCTCACCCTATTAAGTGTGTATGTTATTTCCTCTCTGAGCCATTTCTGGTGAGAATGAAGGTTCACTCATTCCCACTTGCCTTCCCCCTTTCCACTCCATTGAAAAAGTTTTCTCTTGATTCTTATGTGAAATTTCTTAGCTTCTTCTTCATCTCCTTTTCTTTCCTCCCAGTACTTTCCTTTATCACCCACTGACTCCATCTTTTTACTATATTATACCATTATATTTTGCTCCTTCCTATGTCCTGTCTATATATGCTCATTCTAACAGCTCTTATAAATGAGAAAGTTCATATGAGTTATCCATATCTTCTTTCCATGCAGAAATACAAACAGTTCAATACCATTAAGTTCCTCATAGTTAGTCCTCTTCCACTCCCTCTGTGGTTCACCAGAGTCCTGTACTTGAAGATCAAAATTTCTGTTCAGCTCTGGTTGTTTCACTAGGAAAGTTTGAAAGTTCATCTTTTCAGGGCAGCTAGGTGGTGGAGTGGCTAGAGCACTGGCCCTGGAGTCAGGAGTACCTGAGTTCAAATCTGATCTCAGACACTTAGTAATTACCTAGCTGTGTGGCCTTGGGCAAGCCACTTAACCCCATTTGCCTTGCAAAAACCTTAAAAAAATATCCATCTTTTCCCCTGAAAGAGGATGTTTATTTTTGCTGGGTAGTTGATTCTCAGTTGTAAACCAAGATCTTGTGCTTTCCGGAATATCATATTCTAATCCCTAAGAGTCCTTAATGCAGATACTGCCAGATCCTGTGTAATCCTGATTATGGAGCCATGGTAGTTGAATTGTTTGTGTCTGGCAGCTTTTAGAATTTTATCTTTGATTTGTCAGATTTGGAGTTTGGCTATAATATTCCAGAAGTTTTTCTTTTGGGATCTCTTTCAGGAGGCGACCAGTGAATTCTCTCGATTTCTATTTACCCTCTGCTTCTAAGATCTTAAGACAATTTTGCTGTATTATTTCTTGAAAAATGAAGTCTAGGCTTTTCTGATCATGGCTTTCAGATAGCCCAATAATTTTAAAATTATTTCTTCTGGATCTGTTTTCAAGGTCGGTTGTTTTCCAATGAGATATTTCACATTTTCTTCTAATTTTTAGGTTTTATGGAAGTGTTATTTCTTCCTGATTTCTTGGAAAGTCATCAGCTTCCTTTAGTTCCATTCTGCATTTAAAGGAGTTATTTTCTTCAGAGAGCTGGGCAATTCTGCTTTTTTAAGGCATTCTTCTCCTCTTTTCCCTTTTGTTTTGCTTTTTCCATTAGGTCTAAATTGGTTTTTAACATATTATTCTCTTCATTGTTTTTTTTTTTTTTGTATTTCTTTCACTAAGCTCTTGATTTGGTTTTCATGATTTTTCTGCATCGCTCTCATTTCTCCTCCCAATTTTTCTTCCACCTCCCTTAATTGCTTTTCAAAGTCTTTTTTGAACTCATCCATAGTCTAAGCACATTTTCTATTTCTCTTGGAAGTTTTTGATATGGAAGCTTTGATTTTTGCCATCATCTGAGCATATGCTTCGATCTTCCATAGGACTAAAGTAATTCTCTATGGTCAAATTCTTCTTTTTCTGTTTTTTATTCATTTACTCAGCCCAAGACAGCACTTCCAAGGCTTTGGGTTTTTTTGGGGGGGCACCCTGCTGGGACTTTTATTCCTCCAAGGTCTTATACTCTCTTGCCTGTGCTATGATATGTAGATGGCCCCCTGTACTTCCCTCTGCCCTGGGGTATAAGGAGGATCCTGCTATCTTAGTATGGGAGCCCAAATTGCAACCTGGATCTGAGTGTAGGCAAACAGCAGAGTCTTACCTGGGGACAGAGCAGAGAAATTTTTGCAGACTTCCCTTACTTGGGGGTGCAGTCTGCTTTCTCCAGATTCCCGCTGCAGATTCTGTGGGCCTGTGCTCCTCACTCCACATTCATTCTGGTATAGCAGAGTTCTCTCACTGAGCCTTCAAGCTGTTGCTGGTGATCTCTGGGCTGGGCTGGGCTGGGCTGGGCTGCACTGCACTGAGTCTGCGGCTTTTTTTTCCAACCCCTTGTCTTGGTGAAACACACCTTTCCCGTGGAACTTCTAAGTTATCTTGGACTGGGAAATGTATCACCCAGTCTTTCTGTGGATTCTGTCCCTCTAAATTGTTGCTAGAGTTATCATTTGTTTGTTTTTTGGAGTTTCGGGGGAAAAGAGTTCCTGAGAAATGCTGCTTTCACTCTGCCATCTTGGCTCTGCCCCTCTGTTAGATTTCTTGACAGTGTATAGATATCAGTGAAGTACATGGAAAGCTCATTGTTATTTTTCTCTCTTACACATGAAACCAGCACACTTTTCCCCTTATTCTTGCATTATTTTATGAGAGAAGGGAAAGGAAAAAAATACATTTTAACTATCTATTATGATTTAGGCACTGTTCTAATCATTTTTATAAAGATTTCATTTGCACAACATTATAGTAGGTGCTATTATTAATTTTTACATTTGAAGAAAATGAGGTTGACAGAAATTAGGTGAATTTTCTAAATTAGGTGAATTTTCTAAGGTCAACAATATAGTGCCTGATAATTTATTTGATCTCAGGTTTTTCTGAGACAGTTGGAATCATTCTTCCAAACTGCCTTTAAGAATATCACTTGTCCATGAATTTCTTCATCTATGTAATCTAATATTCTCAGGTCCACTATGTGTCTCTATAGTGATATTTTGGTGATTATAATTATTTAGATAGATAGATAGATAGATAGATAGATAGATAATCAGACAGATTGATAGACAGAAGGTAGATAGAAACTTTATACCTGAGAAACGCACTGAACCACAGAGAAACAAAGCTGACATTGTTAACCACAGTCTACAGAATATGAGTATAAAGTATTCATAATATTCTGAAATTAAAATTGAAATAAATGGAGGAAATGTTTTCAGTTGCAATAATAATGGAACCTTTGAATAAATGTGGTTAGCAAGATGCACCTAAGCCTCTTTGCAAACAATGCAATTTCATTATGATAGTCACTTAGTTCTTGGTTTTTCTTTTCCATTTAGTAGCTTTTATTCAAAATGATGGAGTCATTTATCTGAATTTTAATTCTTATTCATGGTTCCATTGGAACACTTGGTCATGATATTTGAGTTAGAATTAATCCATGCACTGCCACTGATTGCATGTTTTGGGCTGTTCTTGTAGACCTGAGATGAATGTCATCATATTAATGCATTTGGGGCACTTGAAATTTTATTAATTAGTTGTATCTGTCACTTGTACAAAATATATTCTTCTTCCTCTAATTTTTTAAAATAATTGAATGGTTCAACTACATGTTTCTTTTTTAGCTATATTTCATTTTCGCTAAAAATTATACTTTCAAAACACGAATTCCTAACATTATATTTATGAGCACTATATTTTATGTGCATAGCTTTTAAATTCTATGTGTTAAAAAAATAGCTTTCCTATTCATTAGCCTCTACTGGGTTTCTAGAAATACCTTTGAAGTAAATTTAGTATCACTTATATTCAGAAAGATTTTACTTCATTTTATAGAGAAACAGTTGACAAGAATACTGTAGTAAGGATTTTGTAAGATTTACTAAATATGATTTATGCTAATTTTAGGTACTTTACAATTCTATGATAACCTTTCCCTGCTCCCCATATGTGGTTATGCTTAAATAATGAATCACCTATAATCCAACCTCCTTTTCATGAACCTGCTCATTTGTTGTTAGGTGCCTCTTTAGATGCCAGATACTGTGTAAGATTGGTGATATATATTTGTATACTTGAAAGCCTTTCTAGTTTGGTTGAACCTCATAGAGTTCTTGTTCTGTTTTAACAAAACATAATAAAATTTCGTGGAGGGTATGTTCCCTGTTGAGTAGGAGGCCGGATTGATTGCCTGAAGCAAGTAGCAATTTTGACATGGTTTTATTTTGTGACAATAGTCATGACAATATATTGATACTTGCAAGCCTCAGATCTGATAAAACTGGATTGAATAGTTTCCTCCTTCCCTCCTTTTAGTTAGTTCCCTATTAGTTAAGCACCATACATTTTGCCATACACATTTCTTCATTGCCCTCTTTTGTTGTATTTTTAATTCAGTGGTTTTAAAGAATGGATATTGCTTTTAAAAATGTGCAAAATCATTAGCTCTTAACACACTTTAATGGCTATTAGAGATATATAATCAGCTATTGGGCAAAGTAAAGTGCCATCAAAAAGAAAAAAAAGATAAGGAAGGATAAAATATCCCCATAAAACACAGGCTAATTAATCCTCAGGAAAACAACAAAAAGAAGAAAGAAATATCTTCAGAGAGTCCTGGTAGAAAGAAGAACTGTAATTACTTTATATTTCTGTATTTTTTAAAGTTTCAAAGAATAGCCAGAAAACTATTCAAACACATACACAAACACACACACACACACACACACACACACACACACACACCCTTTCAGACATACAAAACACTGTTAACCAGTTTAAAAAAAATCGTTATGTGTCAGAAAATAATCACTATAGTAATAAAGATTGGAACAAAGTATTTTTTAATTGATAAAGGCGATTTTTCATTTAAGACTATATCAAAACCATTGTACTTCTCCCAAAAGACTTTTGGGAATTTTTTTTTAACTTCCACTAGGACTGGATTTCTTGTCCACAATTAGGAAATGAAGATCTGAGATAAATATATTGAAATATTGAGAATCAGAATCCTTCTGGAATTTTAAATGTAGGTGTAATACTATCATATAAACTTGAATACTGCAAAGACCACAAAGAAATAAGAAATTTAGTCAAGAAATGTGTATTTAATTTTTCCATGATTTGAAAATTTTCCTTATTTGAACATATTTTAAATGTTATTGATGAAAAACAAAGAAACATTTGTAAGATGTATTGTTCATCAAATATATGACATAGTTGGCAAACAATAATTCCATCATAAAAAATTAAAATCTTAAAATGTCCAAATCTTGTGACTCAATGTCATTTCATTTAAAACGATTTTTCTCATCTAGGGGAAGACAAATGAATTTTTAGGGGGCATCTTAGTTGTACAGTGGATAGAGCACTAGCCCTGGAGTCAGGAGGACCTGAGTTCAAATGTGACATTTAAAAATTGCTGAGCTATGTGACTTTGGGTGAGTCACTTAAGCCCATTTTGCCTTGCAAAAACCAAAAGAAAAAGTTTTTGTAAGATTATAAGCATGCTGCAAAAATAGATAGTGTTAAAGAGATAAGGAAGGAAAGTATATCCTCCCAAAAGGTACCAAAGACAATAAAGTACTTTCAATCTTAGTGAAGTTGAAAGAGCTACAGGCAGACATAGATAGCAGAACTCTACCAGTGTGAGACCTCAATCTCTCGCTCTCAGATTTAGATAAATTTAATCATAAAATAAACAAGAAGGAAGTTAAGGAAGTAAATAGATTATTAGAAAACATAGATATGATAGACTTATGAAGGAAACTGAATGGGAATAGAAAGGAATATACTTTTTTTTTTGCAGTACATGGCACTTACACAAAAATTGACCATATACTAGGGCATAAAAAAACCTAATGATCAATTGCAGAAAGGCAGAAATAGGGAACACATCTTTCTCAGATCATAATGTAACAAAAATCATATGCAATATTGGACCAGGGATATATATATATATATATATATATATATATATATATATATATACCCTGTACTAATTCAAAACTAAAAAAACTAAATAGACTCACTTTAAAGAATGAGTGGATCATGCAACAAATTATAGAAAGAATTAATTATTTCATCCTAGATAATGACAATAATGAAACAACATACCAAAACCTATGGGATACACTCAAGGCAGCTGTCAGGGGATATATTATATCTTTAAATGCTTATATGAATAAATTAGAGAAAGTGGAAATCAACGAACTAAATATGCAACTAAAATTAGAGAAAAAACAAATTAAAACCCCCAGATTAAATACCAAATTAGAAATTCCAAAAATTAAAGGAGAAATTAATAAAATTGAAAACAAAAAAAACTATTTAATAAATAAAACCAAGAGCTGGTTTTATGGAAAAAAATCAATAAAATTGATAAACCTCTGGGTTAATCTGATTAAAAAAAGAAAGAAGAAAATCAAATTGCTAATATCATAAATGAAAAAGGTGAACCTCACCAATGAGGAGGAAATTAAAGTAATAATTTGGAATTATTTTGCCCAACTCTATGCCAATAAATTTGACAATCTATGTGAAATGGATGAATATTTACAAAAATATAAGTTGCCCAGATTAAATGAAGAGGAAATTAAAAACCTAAATAAACCTATCTCAGAAAAAAGAAATTCAACAAGCCATTATTGAACTCCCTAAGAAAAAATTTCCAAGGCCAGATGGATTCAAAAGCGAATTCTATCAAATATTTAAGGAACAATTGGTTCCAATTCTATAAAAACTCTTTGGAAAAATGATGAAGATGGAACTCTGCCTGACTCCTTCCATGACAGCAATATGATGCTGATACCTAAACCAGGAAGAGTTAAAACAGAGAAAGAAAATTACAGACCTATTTCCCTGATAAATATAGATGCAAAAACTTAAATAAAATCTTAGCAAAATACTGAAAGAACCTTATCACTAGGATAATACATTATGATCAAGTAGGATTTATCCCAGGAATGCAAGGTTGGTTCAGTATTAGGCAAACTATAATTATAATTAATTATATCAATAACATACCTGTCAGAAATCATATGATTATATCAATAGATGCTGAAAAGCTTTTGACAAAACACAGCACCTATTTCTATTAAAAACACTAGAGAGTGTAGGAATAAATGGATTGTTCCTTAGAGTAATATGCAGTCCCCATCTGAAAGCATCAACAAGCATTATATGCAATGGGGATAGGCTGGAGGCATTCCCAATAAGATTAGGGATGAAACAAGGATGCCCATTATAACTACTACTATTCAATATCGTATTAGAAATGTTAGCTTCAGCAATAAGAGAAGAAAAAGAAATTGAAGAAATTAGAATTGGGAAGGAAGAAACAAAACTCTCACTCTTTGTAGATGACATGATGGTATACCTAGAGAATCCTAAAAATTAATTTAAAAACTACTAGAAATAATTAGCAACTTTAGCAAAGTAGCAGGATATTTAAAAACCCTCATAAATCCTCAGCATTTCTATATATAACTAGCCAGATGCAGCAGAAAGAGTCTACCTGCCAAGGTAGACTCAGAAACTTTTTGAAAACAGTTACTAAACACTTCTCACACAAATAAAACCAGATTTAAATAACTAGGCAAACATCAACTGCTCATGGATAGGCCAAGCTAATATAATAAAAATGACAATTCTACCAAAACTAAAGTACTTCTTTAGTGCCCTACCAATCAAAATTCCAAAAAAATACTTTAATGAGTTAGAAAAAGTTGTAAGTAAATTCATATGAAAAAATAAAAAGTCAAGAATTTCTAGGGATTCAATTTTAAAAAAAGTGCAAAAGAAGGTGGCTTTGCCTTACCAGATCCAAATTATATTATAAAGCATCAGTCAACAAAACCATCTGCTCTTCGTTAAGAAATAGAATGGTGGACCAGTGGAATAGACTAGGTGCAATGGCAGGAAATGATTACAGTAATCTGTTATTTGATAAACCCCCAAACTCCAGCTATTGGGATAAATCTCTCTCCAATAAAAACTGTTGGGAAAATTAGAAGTTATTATGGAAGAAACTTGGATTAGATCAACACCTCACATCTTATACCAAGATAAAATCAAAATGGATACAGGATTTAGACATATAAAACAATATTATAAGCAAACTTGAAGATCAAGGGGTATTTTTCCTGTCAGTTTGATGGAAAGGGAAGCAATTTATGAACAAGGAAGAGATGGAGAACATCATTAAAAACAATCTTAAACTAAATTCAAAAGCTTTTGCACAGACAAAACCACTGTAACTAAAATCAAAAGAAATGTAATAAATTGGGAAACAATTTTTACAACTTTTTCTGACAAAGGACTCATTTCTAAAATATACAGATAACTGAGTCAAATTTTCAAAAAAACAAGCAAACCATTCCCCAGTTGACAAATGGTCAAAGATATGCAAAGGCAATTTACGGTTGAAGAAATCAAAGAGATCCATAAACATATAAAAATTGATCCATATCATTACTGATTAGAGAAATGCAAATTAAAGCAACTCTGATGTACTACTTCATACCTCTCAGATTGGCCAATATGATCAAAAAGGACATTGAGCAATGTTGGAAGGGATGTGGGAAATCTGGGACACTAATGCATTGTTGAACTGATCCAACCACTCTGGAGAGCAATTTGGAATTATGCCCAAAGGTCAATAAAAATATACATACACTTTGACCTAGTAATAGCACTACTGGGTCTATACCCTGAAGATATCATGAAAAGGGTAAAAACATCACTTATCCAAAAATATTCAAAGCAGCCCTACTTGTGGTGGCAAAGAATTGGAAATTAAGTGAATGTCCCTCAATTGGGGTATGGTTTAGGGGTGGCTAGGTGGTGCAGTTGATAGAGCACCAAAAAACAGACAATTGGGAATGGTTTAACAAACTGTGGTATATGTTATGTCATGGAACATTATTGTTCTATTAGAAACCAGGAGGAATGGGAATTCAGGAAAGCAAGGAGGGATTTACATGAACTGATGATGAATGAGATGAGCAGAACAAGAAAAACATTGTACATCCTAACAGCAACATGGGGTTGATGCTCAACCTTCATGGACTTGCTCATTCCATCAGGGACAATTTGGGGCTATCTGCAATGGAGAATACCATCTGCATCCAGGGAAAGAATTGTGGAGTTTGAACAAAGACCGAAGACTATTACCTTCAATTTAGAAAAAAAAAAACACCCACTATCTTATTATGTAATTTTGCTATCTCTTATACTTTATTTTTCTTTCTTAAGTGTATGATTTCTCTTTCATCACATTCAACTTAGATCAATGTATACCATGGAAACAATATAAAGACTAACAGATTGCCTTCTGTGGGGAGTAGGGGGGGGGAGGGAAACAAGAATGGGGGGAAAAATAACAAAACTTAAGATAAATAAAATCTTTCTAAAACTTATAAGCATGATGTAAAGTTATTTTATGTTAATAAATATAATTATTTTACTGTAGATTTTCTAGGTAAGATTTATGGGAGGATATACTCAAATTACATAGTATGAGAAGAAAGGAATGATTTTCTTTTTTACAAAATTAGAGGCAGATCATCCATGAATTTGATTAATACCTTTTTGTATATGCTTCCTAAGTCTACATTTCTCTTGCTAGTCCCATATCAGCAAAGGACTATTGAACAATTTACACTAAATGTCCCATAGATGTTTCAAAATAATCATATTTAAGACAGAACTCATCATTGTTACTCCCAAATCTTTCCCCAAGTTTTCTTAGAGCTCACTGTTTTTCTAGTATTCATTGACATTGCATTTGACTTTTTATTTTTTTCCTACAAGGTTCCAAGTCTTGACATTGCCACTGCACAAAATCTTTTATGTCTGACTCCTAATATTTTCCTTGTATAGCTATCACTTGACCTCTTACTTGGACAATTCCCACAGACCTTCAATTCTTAACTCTACCTGAAATTCTTCCTCATTCCAATCTTTTGAGCTGACAAAAGCATCTTAAGATCAGGTCTGATAATTTTCCTACTCAAATAAATGTACTTCAGAGGCATATAGTATAAAATCTAAAATTCCTCTGTTTAACAGTTAAAGATCTTCACAACATGGCCCCAACCTACTTTTGTCATCTGATTTTATATTACTTCCATTACACAAAATACAATTACATATTTTTACCCTTTTTGAGGTTCCTTTTCACAAGTCTCTACCTTATTTTTCCATTCTCTTACACTGAGTTCCTCAAGGAAAAGGGATTCCATTTTCATTTTACTCTCTTAAAATCCTCACACTTCCTTCATTAATCAGTTCAAGCATTATCTTCGATATAATGGTTTCCTGAATCTGCCAGTCAATGTTGTTGTTGGGAAGTCATTTAAGTTATGTCTGACTCTTTGTGAGCCCATATCACAGTGGATAGAGCACTGACCATGGAGTCAGGGAGATGGGAGTTTGAATCTAGCTTCAGTCACTTGCCACTTACTGGATGTGTGACCTTGAACAGATCACTTAACACTGCTGCCTTACATCCAGGGCATTCATATCTGGCCACTGGACCAAGATGACTCTGGAGGAGAAAGTGAATCTGGTCCCTTAGCACAGTATCCCCCAACTCAAAAGCAATTCATGTGATTGTCATGGCATCATCTTCCTGATGTTGTGGTCTTCAAAAATAAAGGACAGACATTATTACTGGAGTGGCTTACAGTTTCATTCACCAGTTCATTTTATAGATGAGGAAACTGAGGCAAATAAGTTTAAGTGATTTGGTTAGTGTTACATAGATTAAAAGTATCTGAAGTTGAATTTGAACTCACGTATTACTAACTCCAGGCCCTGAACCCTATGCACTGTGGCACCTAGCTATCCTGCCAGCTAACAGGAATTATATTTAAATAAGTACATTTTTCCTTCAATAGAATGAAGTTCCTTTTAGACAGTCTTTTGGTTTCTGTTAGACCAGCATCTGATCTAATACCTAGTATCATATCATCAGAATGTACTAAAAAAATCATATATTATTTTTAAAAGAAAAGTCAAAGAAGAAAGGTAGTGAAATTTTGGTGAGGAAGAATAAGAGAAAAGGAAAGAGAAAAAAGTAAATGAAGAAAGATAGAATGGAGGAAAATACAGAATTAGTAATCTTGACTGTAAATGTGAATGGGATGAACTGTTCCATAGAAGGGATGTAGATAGCAGACTATATTAAAAAAACAGAATAATATAATATGTTGTTCCCAAGAAAACATTTGAAGAAGAGAGATATATATGCACAGGGTAAAGGTAAAAGACTGGAGCAAAATATATTATGCCTTAGCTGAAGTAAAAAAATCAGGGGTAGTGATCCTGATCTCAGATAAAGGAAAAGTTAATTGAATTACAAGGAAACATAGACAGTAAAACTTAATAATGGGAAACCTTAATCTACCTATCTCAGAGCTAGATAAACCAAAACACAAAATAAAACAAAAGGAAGTTAAGAAGGTAAAAGAAATCTCAGAAAATTTAGGTATACTAGATCTCTGGAGAAAACTTAATGGGGATAGAAAAGGTTGTACCTTTTACTCAGAAGCACTTGGCACTGATACCAAAATTGACCATGTACTAGGGCACAAAAATCTTATAATCAAATGCAGAAAGGCAGAAATAATAAATATCCACTTCTCAGACCATGATGCAATAAAAATTGCATGTAATAAAGGATCATGGAAAAATAAATCAAAAACTAATTGGAAATTAAATAGCTTTATCTTAAATTTATCTTAAATAATAGATGAATTAAACAACAAATAATAGAATAAACAGTAATTATATACAAGAAAATGATACTAATGAAACATCATCCCAGAATTTATGGTATGGAGTCAAGGAAGTTTTGAGGGGAAATTTTATATCTCTAAATGCCTATATGAATAAAATAGAGAAAGAGGAAATCAATGAATTGGGTATGCCACTAAAAAAGTTAGAAAAAGAACAAATTAAAGATCTTCAATAATATCAAAGTAGAAATTCTGAAAATCAAGGGTGAGATTAATAAAATTGAAAACAAGAAACCATTAATAACATAAATAAAAGTAGGAATTGGTTTTATGAAAAAGTCAATAAAATAGGCATACCTTTGGTTAATCTGATTTTAAAAAAAGAAAGAAGATAACCAAATTACCAGTATCAAAAATGAAAAGGTGAACTAACCGCCAATGAGGAAGAAATTAAAAAGATAATTCATAAGTATTTTGTCAAACTGCATGCCAATAAATTGGAGTGAAATGGATGAATATTTACAAAACTACAAATTGTCCAGATTAACAGAAGAGGAAATAAATTATTTATATAATCCCATTTCAGAAAAAAGAAAATGAAACCATCAATAAACTCCCTAAAAAATAGTCTCCAAGTCCAGGTGTATTTATAAGTGAATTCTACCAAACATTTAAGGAAAATTAATTGCTACTTTATATAAACTAATTTTAAAAATAGGATAAGAAAGAGTTCTGCCAAACTCTTTTTATGACACCAACATGATACTGATACCTATACCAGGAAGAACCAAAGAGACAAAGAAAATTATAAACCAATCTCCCTAATGAATAATCATGTAAAAACTTAAATAAAGCTTTAGCAATGAGACTACAGCAAATTATTAGTAATATAATACACCATGATCAGATAGGATTTATACCAGGTAGGCAGGGATGGTTCAATATTAGGAAAACATAACTGAACATATCAAATAGCAAAATGAAGAGAAATCATATGATTTATCTTAATACATACTGAAAAAGCATTTGATAAAATACAACATCCATTCCTAGTAAAAATACTAGAAAGCTTAGGAATAAACAGTTTTCCCTAAAATCATAAATAGTGTTTATTTAAAATCATCATCAAATATTATAATAATGAGAATAAAATTGGAGCATTTCCAGTGAAATCAGGAGTGAAACCAGGATGCCCATCATCACCATTATTACTCAATACAGTATTAAAAATGCTAGCTGTAGCAATAAGAGAAGAAAAAGAAATTGGAGGAATCAGCTGTGGCAATGAGGAAGCAAAACTTTCACTCTTTGCAGATGAAATGATGCTATACCTAGAGAAAATCATCTTAAAAAACTTCTTGAAACAATTAACAAATTCACCAAAATAGCAGGATATAAAATAAACCCACATAAATGATCAGCATTTCTATATATAGCAAATAAACCCAAGAGCAAGAGATAGAAGAGAAATTCCATTTAAAGTAATTTTGGACAACATTAAATACTTGGGAATCTCTGTTCCAAGACAAACAAAGAAACTGTGAGAGCACAACTATAAAGTACTTCTCACCTAAATAAAATCAGATCTAAATAATTGGGAAAATGTCAATTGCTCGTGATTAGGTCAAGTCAATATAATAAAAATAACAGTTCTACACATATTAAATCACTTATTCAGTGCCATAGCAATCAAACTACCAAATAACTATTTTTTTCAAACTAGAAAGAATAGTAGCAAAATTCATCTGGAGCAACAAAAGGTCAAGAATAGCAAGGAAACTGATGGAAAAAAATGTAAAGGAAGGTGGACTGGCTATACCAAATCTAAAGCTATACTATAAAGTGACAGTCATCAAAACTGCCTGGTACTGGTTAAGAAATAGAGTATTAAATAAGTGGATTAGGATAGGTTTAAAAGAAATCGAAGTAAATGACTACAGCAATCTACTATTTGACAAACCCAAAGAATCAGCTTCTGGGTTAAGAACTTATCATTTCACAAAAATTGTTGGGAAAATTGTAAAATAGTGTGGCAAAAATTAGGCATAGACCCACATATGGGTCTTATACCAAAATATACACAAATATATACCCTTATACCAAAATAAGGTCAAAATGGGTACAGGATTTAGACATAAAGGACAACACCATTGATAAATTAATAGATCAAGAAATACTCTATCCTATCTATGGAAAGGGGATAAATTTATGACCAAACCAGAATTAGAGTACATTATAAATTGCAAAATGAATGATTTTGAGTATGTTAAATTAAAAAGGTTTTGCACTAATAAAATCAATGCTTCCAAAATTAGAAGAAAAATGCAAAACTGGGAAACAATCTTCACAACTAGGAGTTCTGATGAAGATCTCATTTCTAATATAGAGAATTACATCAAATTTATAAGGTTACAAGTCATTCCCGAACTGATAAATGATCAAAGGATATGAATAGTCAGTTTTCAGATGAAGAAATTAAAGAGATATATATATATATCTTTAACTTTTGAAAATACTCCAAATCATTATTAATTAGAGAAATGCAAATGGAGTATCACCTCACACCTATCAGACTGGCCAAGATGAGAAAAAGGGAAAATGATCAATGTTGGAGTAGTTGTGGGAGGATTGAGACATTGATGCATTGCTAGTGGAGTTGTAAGCAGATCCAACCATTCTGGAGAGCCTTATGGAACTATGCCCAAAGAGCAGTAAAAATGTTCATTCCCTTTGACCCAGCAGTTCCAATTCTAGGCCTATATTCAAAAGAAATTATTAAAAATGGGAGAAGTCCTACATATTCCAAAATATTCATTTTTGTAGTGGCAAAGAATTGGAAATTGAGGGGATGCCCATCAATTGAGAAATAGCTAGACAAGTTATGGTACATAAACAGTATGAAATATTATTATTCTTTAAAGAAAAACAGAAACAACAAAAAACCAACACTTCAGAATCTGATGAATATTTTATAAAAATTATCTCGTATGTATCTCTTTTCCTTAATCCTAATTCCTTGTAGAGATAGTGGCTAATCTCTAAACATGTTTATCAAAAATATGTATGTAGAATGCTAATCTGATTGTTCGCCCTGAGGAGAGGGGAATGGGAAGGGAGGGTAGATGATAATTTTGCAACTCAATAATATACATGTGCATATGGATGAAAAAATAAATAAATAATTTTTTGAAAGTCATTGATTAATAAGATCATGTTTTCAATGTATGTTAAAATATGATCAAAATAATAAAGCCTACTAGGATTTATTAGGTAATTTGTTGTCTAAAAATCTGTAATGTTAAGAAGTGGAACAGTGTCAGTAAGATATTAGTATAAAAAACATGCTATTTTCATGAATTTATTATATTAAGAATGATAAAAATTAATCAGGCATTCATGATTTTGAGTTACAAGAGAATAAACACATTGATAAATTTCTCATTCAATAAAGTCTAAACAAACACAATGCTGGATTCTCTTCACTGAGAATAATATTCAATTGTATTCAAAGAACTACGATGATAATATTTTTAGCTTAAAAAAGACCATGAGAGCATCATCTAGTCTATTTTCCAACTAATAGCATAATTAATAACCTGCACTTAGAGAAAATTCAATTCAAGTGCGTCTTATTGGCATGTGTGTGCATGTGTGTGAGCACATGTGTGTATATGTGCATATGTGTGTAGAGGCAAGCAAGGGGATAGTTTGTCTATGGGTCCAGTGGTGATGACAGGGATAATAGAAATGGAGAGATCAACTGGAATTGTATTTCAAAAAGAAAGTCTTATTCCACCTTCCCCTAACTCCAAGTCTTTAGTCTTGCTTGTAGAATAGCAGTAGCAATAAGGAGGAAGTATATACTCTCCAACATTTCAACAACATAGGGGAAAGTTCCATTTGTCTTGCCCTAGTTATGACTCTGAGAGTTTATGATCTATGAAAGAAATTTCTCAATAGGTAGTTCAACTGGTGATTTCCTCTTTTGTAATGTTCATGGCAGGGGACTTCCCACTTAGGAACTTCCATGTGAGAAAATTTGCAAAGTTTGAACCTATGGAAACAGTAGCCTATGTATTTGAAAGTGGCTTAAGAAGAGTGGACAAAAAATGATTTTCTATTATGATGACTGTTTGAAAAGGGTAAGGTTTACTTGCTAATATGGCAGGTTGAACCTTATAAGCATTTTGTCCTTTCAAAATCCCTTATCTTACCTTCCCCTTTTACCCAACCAACATTGAACTGTCTTTTTTAAAAATTTTTGATTTTTTTAGGTTTTTGCAAGGCAATGGGGTTAAGTGACTTGCCCAACACCTCACAGCTAGGTAATTATTAAGTGTCTGAGGCCAGAATTGAACTCAGGTACTCCTGACTCCAGGACCAGTATTCTATCCACTTTGCCACCTCGACTCTGTCTTTAAAGAGGAACTGCTTTTCTTAAAGCCTTGGCTTCCTTTGGAAATTGTTTTAATTAGGATCAGCTTTTTAGGTGCCTTATTTACCTTAAGTGAAAGTAAAATTTGAACGCAACTTCAGGGCTACTGGTAGGGTAGGAGTGGATGCTACACAAGAAGTGAATTGAAAAAGAGACCTTGTTTCTTCCTTTGAAGTCTGACCACTTGTGAAAATGCCATTGATTGTTGGCCGCCAATCTTCAAAGGGATAAGACTGCATTTCTCCCCCACATGGCCACTGCATGTTACAACACTTTAGAGTTAGCAGGAGCTGATTTCAAATAAAATCTGGGTTTTAAAACAAAACAATTTTTTTTTAGGTTTTTACAAGGCAAATGGAGTTAAGTGGCTTGCCTGAGCCCACAGAGCTAGGTAATTATTAAGTGTCTGAGGATGGATTTGAACTCAGGTACTCCTGACTCCAGGGCCAGTGCTCTATCCACTGCACCACCTAGCCACCCCCAAAACAAATTTTTAAAACCAGTCATGTTATTTCTTAAAACACAAATGCTGTTTGAAAATTGATGAACAATACTATCCCAGTCTCTTTCCTTTGTCTCCTTGCCATCCTCAGGGTTTTAAGAGTTAGATTTCTTTCTTATTAGTTATGTTTCAACTAAAATTTAATGAAGTCACTCATGCTGGAGAGCAGAACAAGTGGAATATCTAGAATAATCAGGAAACCGAAGAAAGTCAAAATAGCTTTCCCATCTAAATTTATTGATAATTAAAAATAAAGGAAGCCAGTAGGATAATGAAAACATTATAGAAGAAACCAACTTTGAAACGCATTTGAATTCTGATTAATGAAATTTTAACCATGAATCCAAAATATGAAGATGAAGCATACCACTTATCTGACAAAGAGTTGATGAACTTAATTTACAGAAAGAGAATAGATTTTGAGCCATGATAATTTATTTTGCCAGGATTTGCAAGTTATGTGTATATTTTGCCAGACTTTGCAAGTTATTTTTCTTTTTAATTTGCTTAATTGAGTAGACACTTGTAGAAGAAAGAATAGGTAATTTAAAACAAAGGCTTAAAAATTTCACAGAACCCAGGGTAAGAACTTTTTCTGATCATTTTTAGCTTTTAGTATTTTCCCTTCTTAAAAAACTTATTATTTATTTTCACATATTTACATATAGCAGGCCAAGTTCCTTATTGGGATACAATTTTCTTGAGGACAAGAACTTCTTTTTTATTTTATTTTTTTGTTATCTCTAACATTGCAATGTGTGGAAATTTCCTTACTGTGTATTACAAGTGTCTTCTTTTACTTTTTTGTATCTTTAGTATTACAGTGCTTTGTGCTTACAATATTTTACAGCTGCTTATTAAATATTTGTTGATAGGTTTGTGGAGAAAAAAGAAAATAGAAAGTCAGTAGGGAAACTATACATTTTTCCTATATTGCTACTAATATGAAGAAATTTGATTTATTTACAGAATCTTAAAAAGTAGCTTTGGCTGTATTTAATTGTCTTTTCTTATTTAACATTGTATAAACTTCATGGTCTTTTTCTGGGTCCTAAACCTCTATGTCAAAAATCTTCATCTCACCATGGAATGAGTCTTAGTGAGAACAAAGTAAAGTAGAAGCAGATAGATAATTTATTCAAGTCACTCTATATAAGAAAAGATTATCTGATTATGTTGTAGATAATTAGATAAAATTAGATAATTTTAGTAATTAGATAAATTAGATAATTAGATGAAACCTTACTGAAGAACTGTGCACATAATTTTGAAGCACTGTGAAAATAGTCCATCTTTTTCCATTTATTAATATCAGTTTCTTGAAAAATGATGGCAATGTGACAGCGGTGGTTTGAACAGTTATTTCCTGTGTGGCTTATCATTCTCTTTCACTACTAGCCATAGGATGCAAAAACAGGGGTCTTAGAGAAACCATTGAATAGCCATAGAGAAGATAAGATCTACAGTGATAACCTTGGAGGAGATTTACTTAGGCTTATACCAAGAAGGTACTTGAACCCTTAGTTTGTATTCAGAGTTGTCATATAATTTATTTTACCTTTCAGAGTAAAAATATACCAACAACCAGGATGTTTAGCTAAGTACCTTTATGATTTATATAGAACTAACTCATTAAGAGGACAGAAAAAACAAAGAATGGGGAAAGAGGTGGGGGGTAAATTCTTTTGCTTTAATTTTTTTTTATTTTTCTCTTTATATGATATTTTATATGAAAGTACTGAAAAGGACACATAAGTCAACTGAAGATATATTACTTAATTTGTAATCTGTCATCATTTAAATACTTATCTATAGACATAAATGCTTAGACTGACTTTCAGGTCCCTCCTAAATTTTGCATAAAGTGTAAACAAAATTCCGAAGTTTTCAGAGGTGAAGAGCATGTCACTTTTATGCTGTGGCAGTAGCCTTTTATTTTTGCAAATACTAGCAAATGTAAAATCAAATCTTCAATTTTCTTGTCTTTTCTTCTATGTATCTTAAAGTTACAGGGTGATAAGAAATTTTTGCCCATCTCCAAAAATAGTAACACCAGCAGAAGGCCATTTTCCTAAGTTCTTTTCTTAGCTATCATCAATAAGCTTTCTCCTGATTATGTATGGTAAGGTAAGTGACCTTGCCTGTCCTTTTCTGATTAAAGAGGATCTTGGCAGCCCTGCAGGGCAGGAATGCCAGGGCTTGGTCTGTATTATATTTCCTTTAATCTGTGATCCTTAATTTATTAGTTCTCATTTATTGAAGCACAATCTTGATGAGAATAGCAGACTTTTTAATGGCTGAAAGTTGCTGCCGAGGGCAAATCAAATTCTATTACTACTGAAAATGACAACAGCACCTGTCTATATCATTGGGTCATAGTCAAGTGCTACTTCCCTCCTCTTACACATACTGTCAAAGCATTTATTTAGGACTGTACATTTTATCCTTCCTGACATCCACTTGGAATAAGAGTATTGTGATGTTCATCTTGCCATTGATTCTTCTCTTCCGCTACTGGTCTAAGACCTGTTGGAATATAGTTTATATTTTTAAGGGACAATTTTTATTTTCTATTTCTATTTTATCTTTATTATTTTTTAAAGTATTTTGATTAAAGTGGTAGAAAATTACCTTCACTGTCGCTGTTACTCATTTCATGGGCTTCCTTATTGCCATCCTCCAGAAAATTGTATTCTTAAGTTGCTAAGAATTTACTGCAATAAATTGCTTTTTATAGTACTTAAAGATTTACAAAGCACTTTCATCAAGTCTGAGAAGTAGATAACATAAATAGAGATATCCATATTTCACAGATGAAGGAACTGTGCTTAAGAGTGGTAAGTACTTTACAAGGCTCATATGTCTATGAAATGCAAACTCAGGTCTCATGACAACAAACCCTGTATCTATGCCTCTAAAGTTTGTGATGGAAAGAAAAGATATTGGTCTGTTTGATATATATAACTGATAAGCTAATGGGAAGGGAGTATATATATATATATATATATATTATTTGAAAATTATCAGCTTCTTATAAAAAATACATGATCCTATCTATGCCTTTGTCTAGAATAAAACTCCAACTTACATAACACCATGCAATCTATTGGAAAGTTTTTTTTAATCATTCTCTCTTTTGGGGAAATTTTATTGAGAATCTTCAAAGAAACAGTATAGAAGCTAAAATCACAAATCATACAAATAAATCATTATCATTACTAAATATCTGTGATTCTGCATGTCAGCATATGATGTGGCAGCCAAAATACTAAGGAAGATATTAAGATGCTTTAAGAAATTTACAGATTCTCTGACTATGATAGTGATAGGCATGTTGTGATTTCACCTAGAAAGTTCCTATCTGTAATGTTATCTTCATTTTGGGTGGTACATATTAACACATATTTAAATGTTATAAATTACTTCAATACTTAATACTTATTACAAATGCTATCTTGTCCTTGTTTTTATCAATTTCCTGATGTGAGCCTGTGTACCCATTTCTTAAATGGAGTTGAGATAAAAATAGTTACAGAAAAAGTTGCTATCCTGTTATTATTATTCTGTATTTATTATTTTGTAGACTATTACAGATATGGATAAAATATTTTTTATATTTTTTGTAAACATTTTAAGACATATTATTTTAAATCCAGGAACAGATAGAATTACAACTTCTTTTTCCACATAACTTTTCTACCATTTCTTAGGTCCCTATATTTTGAAAGTTTTTTGTTCTATATAGTTTAGAGAAAATAAGAATTCAACTCACCAACATTTATTAGGATTATTGTAAATTTTTAGGGTACAATTTGTCTAGATAGACTCAAGCCACAGTATTGTCTTTATTAATGCTGTAGTTTCAGTGCATTTTATTTGCTGACTTCTGAAGGATATTTTAAGATTTAAATTTATTGTAGAGGGATTGGTAGTCTGTAGTTTATAGAGGTTAGATAGTAGCTTTAGTTGTATAATTTTAGCCATATAATTATGTCTTCCTAGGTATCCAATAAACATTTACATCTTGCAACTTGCAGTGATTTGCTGTACAGCTGTTACTCTTTAATTAATATTATGCATTCATCAGTAGGTATGGGATGATTGTGGATAATATTTTTGCAATTTTAATGGTGATAAGATAAATAATAATCAATTCTATTAGATTACAATTCCTTAAAATCTAAAACCCAAAGCAGTCATTGAAGGTTATTTGTAGCAGGAAGAGATAGTACCTAATAGAGGATAACTGCCATGTTGAGATAAGCAGACAGATATTATTAGCTATGTAGAATTCGCTGATTATTATTTGATCACCAATCCATTGTGTTTGTCATAGGCCTCATGAAACTATGTTGAAAATTTTATTTTGTTCTTTGCCCTGCTTTGACTCCTTAATATTTATACTTTAATTTCAATTTTTTGTTTAAGAGAGAAACTAGGATTGCTGATATAATTTTATTTTACAGATTCAATTATTCATATTCTTTTTCACTGACGTTAATTATTCAGTTGGTTTTTTTGGGGGGGTTCAGTATTTATGGAATGGATTGGCTGAATTTTGATGATGTCTTTCTGTAAGTTTTCAGTAATTTCTCATGGTTTTAAATTTCATGTCTTTCTGTAGGAACATACTCATATCTATATATTATCATAGCAATGGCTTGAACATATACTGAGGTTCACAGATCCTAAAATATTTGTTGCATACACTATCAATATCATGAAGGAATAAATATGTAAATCACGGATAAGGAAGAAGAAAGATTTTTGCAATTACTTTGTTTAGATATATTTATTTAATAGCTGTATTTATGCTGTCAGCCTCTAAACTCACATTTTTTAAAATTTTATAAGTTAATAAGTTTATGTTTATAAGTTAATAACTTAATCCTCTTTCAAGATTTTCTAGATATTGATATCATTTTTGTTATCTTTCATTATTGTCTCTTCTAGAAAATGTGCTAAATGTAAATTTTCAATACTTCTAGCTAATTGATGATTTTTTCAAATTTATTTCCTCATATTTTATTTATATTTCACATAATGTGGATTTAGTAATAAAGATATTTCACCAATGTCCTGCACTCAACCGCAATGCCTATTGTGTCATGTGGAGCTGAGGAGGTACTCAATAAAGGACAATATGACTCCTTTGCCTATAATGACTGAGAATGGTTAATTTGCTATGATGCAATACTGATGCATAATATATAGTATATAACCCTCATCTCTTACATGGCTTTCATGTGCATTTATGATCTATTCTCTTTAGGGTTCATCTCCATCTACACTTATGCACTTCCTAAAGATGGGGTATTGGTATTTATTTTGTTTTTTGTGGTAGAATAACAAAAAGGGGTGACATTTGTTCTTCCATCTTCTATGTTAAGCTGATCATATTGCCACCTTTTTAAAAGACTAATAGGAACAGTAATTTCACACTCTTTAGGATAACATCATTTCAACAGAGCCAAATTAACCAGAGTATCAAGGTTCCTGTCATATCTTAATGTAGTATTTTCACATAATCCCTGATGGATATGCCTGGGATTGATATTTCCTTAAACTGGCATTGTCCCACTCCAACAATAATAAAAATGATGACTTGGATTTTATGGGAATATTAATATTTCTATTAATGATAACATAACTAACATTTATATTTATTTAATAATTTAAGATTTGCTAAATATTTTTCATATCTAGTCTACACTGATATCACCAAAAAATTTGTGGGCTGGTTGATATTATTGTCACCCTCATTTTATCTTGCTTTTTTCATACCTGAAACTCCATCTCTCATACCCAAGCCTTTAAAAAATCAATAAATATTTATTGAGGGTCTTCTCTTATTCATACAGTGTGTCAAGCTCAGATGATGTCTCATTTCTGAAATGAACTCCCATTTCATTTCTGCCTCTTAAAATCCAACCCCTCTTCCCCTCTTACTATGATATTAAACTTAAGCATCACTTTCCATAAGAAACATTTTTGTTTCCCCAGTATTTATTGCTTTTTCACTTTCTTAAACTGATATATATATACATATATGTGTATGTACATATATATATATATATATATATATATATATATATATATATATATATATAATATTTCTCCCTCAATGGAATTTAAGTCTCTGGATGGCAAAGAATACTCCATATATTCTTTGTAATCCCAGGTTTGGAACATAAATAGCTGCTTGTTGAGTGACTGAATAAACAATTAACTACTTTCTTTTTGGTCACTCATCTTTACTCCTCTTTTAAATTATATTTCCTCCTCAATCATGGCAGAGTTGTTACCAGTTCTCCCCGTAATGCTCTCTTCTCTCACTTCTCTCTCCTGCTCTTCTTGCTTCCCAGTTTGCCCTGGCTCAGCTAAAATTCTTCCTTCTGTCAAGAATCCTTTTCCAGCCCTCCTTAATGTTGGTGTCTTCCCTCTAAGATTATAATGTGCAGTGTACTCATAAAAAACAATTTGCCATTACTTATGCTAAGTAATGGAGAGAAAAAATAATTAGACTTAATATAATCAAACTTTATAAATTGAGGCATGCACTACCCTCTAAGAACAAATTACCACCTGATGTTTCAATAGACTTTTTTCTTATCCTTTCAGCACAGGCAGAGACCAAGTATTTCTCTCCAAGATTATCATCTAGTAAGTCTCTATCAATCAAAGTACCATCAAGACAAAACAGGGGGCTTGAGACTCTAAGCTGGATAATATAAGAACCAGTCCTAGTTTTATCCTAAGAAAGGCTGATTCTTGATGTTTCAGGTGGGATTTTAAATGCTTTTTACTGTGACATTTAAAAACGTTTGAGAAATATGGTTCCTGGGTAATTAGTCATTTTATTAATAATGTGAACATGTTTTTAGTAAAATAGGTTAATGGCATTTGAATCATGGTATAAGCTCACAGCCTACATGCCCTTGGAAGAGTGAATATTCTAGAAGTTTGCAATAAACTCTGATTGACCAACAATTAAGGATAGGTGGACCTATTCTAATAAGAAGCTTGAAGAGTGATATATCACTCTTAGACAAAGGAACTATTTCTATTACCAGATTACCCACAGTCTTGGGGAGCCTACACAGAGGATCTACCTCTGACCAAATTAAATTGAGTGAAACACAATGGACAAGAATTCATTTTAGATTTAAGTCTGATCCCAGTTGAGTGGAGTCTTGATACCCATGGTGAGGAGACTATTAATCCTATCTTCCATAAGCCCTCAGCTTGACGGTCTGGGTTCTGACAAGTAAATAGAACAGGAGAAAGAAAGCTTGCTTCTTCCCAATATTAATAATTGACCATAAATGTGAAAGAAATAATCATTTTCCTCATAGGTTACTTAAAACAGCTCAGTCAAAAACAGGCACTTGAAACAAATTGGAATCAGTTTTACTAAGGTGATATCTATTTTTACTATTTAATAGAGTAATAAATTTATTATCATGAAGGAGATTATCTGCAATCTTCCCTGTTTATAACTTCTATGTTCATTGTTGATTGCATTAAATATAATTCATACCAAATTGTAAGTTCTTCAAGGCCAGTCTGTTTTTTGCTCATTACAACTACTGGCATAAAGCTATGTCTACATTAGTAAATATTTATTGATTATTAAGCTACTGATTAGAATAGATGAAGACTAATATTGGTGGAGAATTGAGATCATAACTTCACTATTGGAAACTTTGGGATCTCCAAATCTCCTATATACAATTATTTTTTTAAATGGCAATAAATTTTTAAATCTTTTTTTCCTGCCACTGTGTAAACTTTTATTTATGTACTATTTGATGCACAAAGCAGTTGAAGGCCTAATGAAGTTAATTTTAAAAGAAGGAAGGGAGGGAGGAAAGAGGAAAAAGAATAAAGAAGAGAAGAAGTGATCAAGAGAAGAGAAGAGAAGAGGGGGGAAGAGAGAGAAAAGAGAAAAAGATAGGATGGGGAAGAATAATTCGACAAAACAGTAAGAAATTGGTCACCTATTTAAAATAAGTGAAGACTCCTAAGTAAGACTCAATATAGTTCACTAGGCATAATACTTTCTCTAAAATAGCAAATAAAAGCATGATGTAGATTCAATTTCCTGTGTTAGTTTATTATTTTTAAGAATTTTAATAGATTGGAAATATTATTCCTTTATTCACTCCATTATAACCAGTCTTGATGATCGTCAACTTTGTCATAGTCCAGATCATCAGGTAACCTCTTTTTTTGTTGTGCAGAAAAAAGTGCTGAAAGATGAAACTACTTTGGACTGACATTGGCTAAGCTAAATTACACACTGAACTCACAGCTGTTAGGGCACTTTATTTCTTTCCAATGGGTAAATGACTGCTGCCATGCTGTTTAATAGATTAATAGAAAAATAAAGAAGTAGAACAGTTTACATTCTACTAAACTATTGTCAAAGGTGACGAGACCTAAAAATCTCTTCTTCCAATATACTTTCTTTGTCTTTTTATATTTTATGTATCTATCTGGATAAATAATGGTGAAAAGGGATTCCATAGATATAGACAAAGAAATACAAAAGAAGTATACTTGAAATGAACAGAATTTTACAAGTAGAATAAGTGGCCATAAATTCTTAATATTTTTTTCAGAAAGAAAATGATTTTTTTCCTCTTAATGCAAGTCAGGTCAATATGATGATAGCCTAATTGAATTGAACTAAAAAACACTGTCTATTGTACTTTCTGTGGATTTCCAGTGTCACAGAGAAAAGAAAACAAACATGCATTTCAAATAATATAAAAATAATAACTAACAATGAGGAGAAGCATATGTCAGAACCACTCAGCCCGAGTTGCTTAGAAATGGTTTCTGAGATATTAAAAAATATCTTGTAAAAACTAATAATGCAACTATTTGCCCAAGTAGGACAAAAGACAAAAAACAAAACAATAACAAATAAATATTAAAATATTTTGGCTACACTTTTTTTTGGAAAGGCTTGACTTGCCTAAGATCATATAGCTCTCTTAATTATTAAGTGTCTGAGGCTGAATTTGAACTCAGATCTTCTTGGTCACTATTCTATCTACTGAACCACCCAGTTAGCTCATATACTTTTCCTTAATAGCAAAGAATCTGGAAAAAAACAGATGTTTGAGGACTGTTAATAACTAAAGAATTTGTGATACATGAACGGAATTTGGAACATTACTAATGTACTAAAATGATGAGCATGGGAAGATTGGATATTGATACAAAGTGAATTAATTAAAATGGAGAAAAGTACACAATTACCAGAGCAATGGAAATGGAAATACCCCTCCTTCCCCCAACATTTAAATTGAATGTTGATAAATCATAATGTAGGGGCTGTCAAGATAGAAGAGAAGAACCAAAGACCCAATTGACATTTCCTGACCATTTCAAAATATCAATTGAAATAGAGTTCTGGAGCAGCAAAGTCAATAAATGTGTAGGGTGAGATAGTTTTCCAGCTCAAGAAAACTTAGTAAATAAGAAGGAGAGATCTGTGAAAAGACCAGTGAAAATCAGTAGCAGTTTTGGGAGCTCTCAGTTCAGAGATGGTTAAGAAGATTGGATAACTGGTGAGAAAAAGATTATAGAGGATACTGAGTTCACACTTGGCACAGGACCAGGTGCTATATGATAGGTTCATTGACCATACACGTTCTGGGGTTGCAGTTCAAGGACAGAGAAGTGACTGTAGCTGCAGGAGTTCTTGTTCTAAGTCCAAAGAAGAGAAGAATATTAGTACTTGTTTTCTGCAAGGAAGCAAGGGAATTTACTGGGTAATTACCAGAATGAAGACCATGAGAAGAGTGATTATGCCTCTATGTGCTTGCAATGAAAATGTACAAAAACCCATAATTTGCCCTGAAAATTTGCATAAAAAAGTCTAAAGCTTGGGAGAGTTACTTCTCACCCCCAAATAAGCCCAGTCCAACTTTAATATCAAGTTCAAAATCAAGAAATAGACTGGGAGAAATCAGTAAGCAACAACAACAAAACCTAATCACAAAAACTTACTATGACAACAGGGAAGTTCAAGATACAAAGTGAGTAGAAGATAGAAATGTGAAGCAGTCTCAAGAAAAAGTGGATATGAGACAAAAAAAAAATTCCTGGAAGAACTAAGTAAAGAAATAAGACTCATAAGGGAACAGATTAGGAAAAGAAATGAAAATGACGAAAACATTTTTATAAAAAAGAGAAATAAAAGCTTAGTTAAATATGTACAAAAATGTTGAAGAAAATAAACTTAAAAAAATAAAATTTGCCAAAAGTTAAAAGAGGCAAAAGATACACAGAAGAAAAGTTTTTCTTAAAAAGCAGAATTGAACAAGTGAAAGCTAATGACCCCATGAGGCATCAAAAAACAATAAAACAAAATAAAAAGAATGAAAAATAGAAGAAAATATGAAATATATCATTGGAAAATTAAGTGACATGGAAAATAATTTGAAGAGATCTAATTTAAAATTATTGATCTATCTAAAAACCTTGATCAAAAAAGAACTTAGACATCATATTTCAAGACTTTTTAAATGAAAACTGCACTGATATCTTAGATGAAGAGAGTAAAGTACACAATGAAAAAATCCATCATCTCCTGAAAGAAATATCAAAATGAAAACTTTCAAGAATATTATAGTCAAATTTCAGAACTACTAGGTCAGAAAGTATAGGATCATACAAGATATAGAAGTTTCTCTATTAAAGGACTAGGAGGCTTGCAATATGATAGTCCCGGAGGAAAAGAAGCTAGAATGATAAGCAAGTAAAACCTGTTCAGTAAAACTAAGCATAATCAAGTATTCTTTTTTTTTAATTATTTGTTTTTCTAACTACATGCAATGGTAGTTTTTATCTACCATTTTTTGCTAAGATTTTGAGTTTACATTTTTCTTCCTCCCTGTCTACCCTCCTCCTACCCCCCAACAGAAAGCAATCTGATATAGACTTTACATTTATAATCATGCCAAACATAGATCCATAGTGATAATGTGAGAGAAGATTCATGTTCAAATGGAAGAAAGAAAGCATTAAAGAGAAAAAAATGATATAATACATAAGACAACTTTTAAAAATTGAAGATGATGTTTTTCCTTCATTTAAACTTCACAGTTCCTTCTCTGGATATAGTTAGTATTTTCCAACATAGGTCTTTTAAAATTGTCTTTGATTACTATATTGTTGAAATGAACAAGTCCATAATGGTTGATCATCACCCCATGTGCTTTTAGTATGTATAATGTTCTGGTTCTTCTCATTTCACTCAGTATCAATTCATACAAGTCTTTCCAGGCTGCTCTGAAATCCTGTCCCTCATGATTTTTTATAGAGCAAATTTGTTCAGTCATTCCTAAATTGATGGCATCCTCTCAGTTTCCAATTCTTTGCCACTACAAAAAAGCTACTATGAATAGTTTTTACATGTGGAATATTTACCCTTTGTCATGATCTCTCCAGGATACAGACCCAGTAGTGGTTTTGCTCTATCAAAGGGTATGCACAATTTTATTGCCCATTAGGCATAATTCCAAATTACTCTCCAGAAAGGTTAGATCAGTTCACAACTTCATCAGCAGTGCATTAGTGCTCCAGTTTTCCACATCCCCTCCAACAGTTTATCATTTCCCCCTCTAAGCCATATTGACCAATTGGAAAGGTGTAACGTGGTACCTCAGAGATGTTTTAATTTGCATTTCTCTAATCAATAATGATAATCAAGAATTCTTAATGAAAAGAACAGAGCTGATTAGAAAATTTGACTTTCAAACACAACTCAAGAGTAGGATAAAAAAGGTAAATATTAAAGAGAAATCATGAGGGTCTCTATAAGATTAAACTGTATATTTCTATGAGGGCAGATGATACAAGTAACTCTTAGGAAATTTGTCATTATTAGAGCAACTAGAAAGAACATGGATTTGACTCCATTATGTTGAGATGATCTCAAAGAAAGTGAAGGGATAAAAAAAGGGATGCCCTGGGAAAAGAAGGAAAGGAAAAGGAGAATAGAGAAAATTATCTTCTATTTGAGGTGTGCAAGGAAGAGCTTTTACAAAGAAGAAAATGTGGGAGGGTGGCTGACAATGCTTGAACTTCACTTTCATTGGAATTGACTCAAAGATGTAAGAATAAACACACTCACTATACTTGGGTATAGAAATCTAGTTTATTGAATAAGTAAGAAGGGGTTAAGAGAAAGGAGAGGTATGATAAAAAGGAGGATCAATCAAGGGAAACAACTGTCAGAATTCTGACTTTTGAGAAGACCTACTGTAAAGAGAGAATAAACAGAAGCTAAGAGAATGGAACTAAACACATGATAATTGTAATTGTGAATGTAAATGAAATCAACTCAACCATAAAAGAAAAGTAGATGGCAAAACTGATTAGAAACCAGAATCCAGTTATTTACAAGAAATACACTTGAAACAAGAAGACACAAATAGAAGAAAAACAAAGGACTGAAGCAGAAACTCTTATTATTCAGTGGAAGTTAAAAAAAAGTCCAAGATAGCAATCATGATCTTAGACAAAGCAAAAACAAAAATGGACTTATTTAAATGAACCAATCAGGGAAAGCAAATTTTACTGAAAATTACCTTACATTCTAATACTAAATATTTCACATTAGACATGCATGTACCCAATTGCAGAGCATCCAGATTCTTAAAGGAAACATTAAATATATTAAAGGAGGATAAAGATAATAAAATAATACTGGTATTATACTGGTATGAAACTTAAAGTTTTCCCTTTCATAATAGTTAAAACTGCCAATAAAATAAAATAAATAATAAAGTTAAGGAGATAAATGGAGTTTTAGAAAAGTTAGATATGAGGGATTTCTAGAGAAAATTGAGTGGGAATGAAATGTAATATACTTTTTTTTATTCCTCACGTATAATAGCACTTCCACCAAAACTGACTATGTATTAAGGTATGAAAACTTCACAACCAAATGCAGAAAAGCAAAAATTTTTAAATTCACCATTTTTCAGACCATAATGCAATAAAATTACATTAAATAAGTGGTCATAGAAGAATAGATTTAAATTATTTGGAAACTAAATCATGCAATCCTAAAGAATGAGTAGGTCAAACAAGAAATCATTGAAACAATCAATGATTTCATCAAAGAGAATGAGAACAATGACACAACATGCAACCAAAATAGTCCATTTGTTCACTTATGTCATTTTTCAATTGTGCACAACTCTTTGTGATCCCCTTTGGAGTTATCTTGGCAAAGATACTGGAATGATTTGCCATTTCCTTCTCCAGTTTATTTTACAGATGAGCTGTACTAAAGGGAAAATTTATATCTCTAAACTCAAAACAATAAAAAACCCTGAAATAACAGATGGATCAACTGGACAACCAATTAAAGCTAGAAAAAAGAACAAAATAAAAATCTCCAATTATGTGTTAAAATGTGGAAACCTTGAAAATCAAAATCAAATTAAAAGTTAAAAAAAAGCTATAATAAATAAGTCTAGAAACTGGTTTAATTTAAAAAAAACAATAAAAAAGTTAAAACATTGGTTGTTTAAAAAAGAAAACCAAGTTATGCATGAAAAATAAAAAAGGGAAATTCACCTATTGAAGATGAAATTAAAGCAATTATTAGGAGATATTTTTTCAAATTATATATCAATGAAACTGACAATCTACGTAAAATGGATGAATATTTATACAGATACAAATTGCCTAGATTGGCCAGAAAGTAAATAGAATACTTAAATGATCATATCTTAGAAAAAGAAATTAACGAAATCATAAATGAGCTCTATAAGACAAAAGTTCAGGACCAGAATATTTATGAGTGAGTTTTATCAATAATATAAAGAATAACTAATTCCAATATTATAAAAAACTATTTGAAAAAATAAGTAAAGAAGGAGATCTACAAAATTTCTTCCATGAAACAAATATGGTTTCAATACCTAAACCAGGAAAAACAGAAACAAAAAAGAAAACTATAGATTGAATTTCCTTATGAAAATTGATGTAAAAGTTTTAAATAAAATATTAGCAAGAATATATGGCAGTATGCTACAAAGATCATACACTATGGCTAGGTGAGATTTATAACAGGAATGCAAAACTGCTTCATTATTAGGAAAACAATAATTATAGTTCATCATTTCAATAGCAAAACCCGGCAAAAATATATGCCTATCTCCAGATAGATGCAGAAAAGGATTTTTACAAAATATCACTCCCATTGCTATTAAAAATATCAGAAAGCATAAGATTGAATTAAACTTTTCTTAAAATGTTAAACAATATCAATCTAAAACCAACATCTGTAATGGGAATAAACTAGAAACCTTCCCAATAAGATCAGGAGTTAAGTGATTATGTCCATTTATCACTTCTATTATTCAATACTATATTATAAATGCTTGGCTAGGTCAAAAAGATAAGGAAAAAGGATTGAAAGAATAAGAATAATCACTGAGGGATCAAAACTAATTTTTGCAGACTATATGATAAATTTAGGCAACCCTAAGAAATCAGTTGAAAAAATCTAAATTGGAACAATTATGAATTGTAGCAAATATGCAGAATATAAAATAGATATATAATAGATATATAAAATAGAATATAAAATAAGCCTACACAAGCTATACAAATCATAAGCATTTTTGTTCTTGTTCTTGTTCTTGTTCTCTTTCTTTTCCTTCCTTCCTTCCTTCCTTCCTTCCTTCCTTCCTTCCTTCCTTCCTTCCTTCCTTCCTTCCTTCTTTCCTTCCTTCCTTCCTTCCTTCCTTCCTTCCTTCCTTCCTTCCTTCCTTCCTTCCTTCCTTCCTTCCTTCCTTTCTTCCTCTTCCTTCTTCTTCTTCTTCTTCTTCTTCTTCTTCTTCTTCTTCTTCTTCTTCTTCTTCTTCTTCTTCTTCTTCTTTCTTCTTGCTGACCTCACCCTCCACCCCCTCCCAGGGTCAGGTACCTGGGACAGATTTGGAAAGTTCTTCCAGACCCCTGAGGAGGCTTCACTAGCTCTCTAGGTGCTTTCCCTTCATTTTCTTGGCTTCCACTGAGAGGAAGGGAAGAAGGAAATAAAAACATAAGGGAAATTTTTGTCTCCCTTCACCTACATGATTGTGAGACTTACAATATTGATTTTTGAATGAGCAGTCAGAGTAAGTAAAAGCCTAGAGTTGCTAAGCCTTAAATGGCAAGGGGAGAGGTCACCCTGAAATTGAATAAAAATGTTTCGGGGGTATGCTGTGGGAAATAATCTTCAAAAAGATTGTTTAAACAAGGAGGGATTAAAACTGCTGCTCTGGTCTCTACCTTCTCCCTCCTCTGTAGATCATGACAAGCAGCCATGGTGGGCACAGGATATGGAGAAAAGGGATAGGCTGAGGATATTCAAGACTATGTCTCCCCCCCTTAAATCTCTCCCTCTTAATCAATCATTGACTTTTTTTGAAGGTCAAGAGAGCTGGAACTGAGTATGTTGGACAGGTTGATGCTGCTAGACTGACTGAACTTCTCTATACTCTAGATGAAGAAGCTGAAGGGACCAGCTTGTATCATCATGGAGCTGGGAGGCTCTTGCCTTTTCTGAACCTCAAGCTTATTCACTAATATTTTATTATCCTCTCCCCACCCCACCCTCTCTCCCCAAACTTCTTCATTTATATTTCTCTCCTATGCCTCAGGACCTCACAGGATTTCCCAAAGGAATATTTTTCCTAAGGGAATAAATGTCTTCCTTAGATCACTTAGTCATGGGCCCTGAATCTTTTGCTCCAGCTCAGTCAGAGATACGGTCTTCCATCTTGCTGTCTACCACTTCTTTCATTGACATATTTCAGAAGTTCCATCCATGACCTTTGTATGTCTTGAATATCCAGGCCCTATTTTTTACTGAGACTGCCACAGTCCTCCAGACTGTGTCTCCTCCATCTTTCCATATAGTCTATGCCCCTTAGCTCTATATCATATTGTTCACTATGGAGCTATTCACTTTGCAAATATTGCACCAACTGCCATAGTCTCCATAGAGGGTATTGTCTCAAGAGTTTTGATGCTGAGTGAGATGGGGAGAACAAGAAGAACACTGTATACCCAAACAGCAACATGGGGGTAATGATCAGCCTTAATGGATTCTATCATTCCATCAATGCAATAATCAGGTACAATTTTAGACTACCTGCAATAAGAGAAACCATTTGTATCCAAAGAAAGAACTGTGAAGTTTAAAAAAAGACCAAAGTCCTACCTTCAATTTTTTTTTAAAGAAACACCCCTTCTCTTCTCTGGGGAAAATGCCCTCATCCAGCTTTTGGATGTGGCTCATGAAGAGCAAGTAATGCTTTCATTCCCCTGACTGCACAAAACTTGCACACTATGCTCTAGCTTCTGGGATGGTCCCCAGTTCTTCCCATGGTCAGTGGTTTTCCTTCACCAAAGTTGGCACACCTGTGGTGGAAGCCTTTTCTTCTCCCATACCATAATCCCAACGTGGCTGAGAGTTCCAGCATGAACTGAGCCCCTCTGAGTTTCAGTCTTAATGACTTCCAAGGGAAGAGCAGTAATCCTGATTTTCTGGATCTGCCTCATCAGTTTCATGATCAGCCACATGGTCCAGCAAGGAGATGTCCAGCAGGAAAGTCAGCAGGGTGGGGTGCTCACTCCTCAAAGTCTCTAGGTTCAGGATGGAAATAGATTTGGTGTACAATACAATTTCATTCTGGAAGATCACTAGGGTGACTATAGCTGGAGGGGATGGATTTGAGAGGAGGCACCTGAGGGCCCTGGCTCCAGTCTGTCTGGCATCCTCACCTCAGCCACCCTACTGTCCCCAATTAATGGAATTTCTATACTTTACTAATAAATCATAACAGGAAAAGATAGAAAGAGAAATGCCAATTTAAATAACTGTAAAGATATAAAATACTTTGTAACCTACCTGCCAAAAAAGCCCAGAAACTATACGAACATGATTATAAAATACCTTTGACACAAATAAAGACAAATCTAAACAATTGGAGACATTAATTATTTATGGGTAGGCCAAACCAATATAATAAAAAGGACAATACTACCAAAATTACTTTATTAATTCAGTGCCATATCAACCAAATGTTCAAAAATTATTTAAATATCTAAGGGAAAAATAATAACAGATTAATCTGGAAGAACAAAAAGTTCAAGAATAACAAGGGAATCAATGTCAAAAGTTTTGTGAAGGAAGGCAGTCTAGTAGTACCAGATTTTAAACTATGTTACAAAGCAGTAATTATTGAAACAATCTAGTACTGGTTTAAGAATTAGAGTGGAACAGACTACACAACAAACAGTTGTGTCCAACTCTTGGCGACCCCATTTGGCAAAGTTACTAGAGTTGTTTGCCATTTCCTTCTCCAGCTCATTTACAGATAAGGAAACTGAGTTAAACGAGGTTAAATAACCTGCATTGAGCTAAACAGGGTTAAAAAATTTGCCCAGGGTCACACAGCTTAAGTAAATATTTACAGGCAAATTTAAATTTAGAAATACAATTTTTTCTGACTTCCAGTCTGATCCTCTATCCACTATGACATTTATTTGACCTAATAAATAGGAATAGGTACATAATACTCAATAGTAAATTACCACAGTAACATAATGTATGATAAAGTTAAAGCTCAAAGGTATTGGTGTAAGAACTCATTGTTTGACAAAAATTTCTGGGAAAACTGGAAAAATATTTGAAAAAAGACTAACATGGGCCACCATCTCCTACTGTATACCAAGTTGAGGTGAAGATGGGTACAAAATTTTTTCATAAAAAGTAATATCACAAACAAGTTAGGGAAGAACAAAAAATTTTACTAGTCAAATCTGTGGCTAAGAATTTATAACCAGGGGCAGCTAGGTGGTGCAGTGGCTAGAGCACTGGCCTTGGAATCAGGAGTACTTGAGTACAAATCTGGCCTCAGACACTTAATAATTACCTAGATGTGTGACCTTAACCCCACTGTCTTGCAAAAACCAAAAAGTAAAAAAAAGAATTTATAACCAAATAAAGAGAGAGAAACAAGGAAAGTAAAACAGTTAATTTTTTTTATTATGTGAATTTAAAAATTTATGTACAAAGAAAATCAACAGCCAAAATTAGAAGAAAAACCATGAAAAGTGAAAAGAAATTTCTCTGATAAAGGCCTAATTTTTCAGATATAATGAGAATCAAATCTTATTTTCAGTTTTAAATAAGTTTATTTAAATAACAAGATGTTTAACTTGAAAGAAAAACTACCTAGGATCAATTTTTTTATAGTATAGTCCTTATTGAGAAACAGAGATTGCCCTACATATAACAGCTACTTACAAAAACGTTATAAAATCAGCCTTGGTTTTACATTGATAAAACGAAAAACATTGAAATTAATCAATCAAACAAGGTATGAAAGGATTTTTTATTGGTTTTTTATTATTGTAGCTAACTAGTGAGAGCAAATTAACTTACTGTAATATAAAGCAAAAAGTTGAATGAGCATGCTGATGTAAAAAGGGGATATTTGTTATTTCCCTCTCCATTTCCATTTGATGTTGATCAAAACGTACCATTGATCTTCAGTAAAAAAATAAAAATGAACATTATGCCTATGCACATATACTAGTTTCTTTATGTACAATAAAGGAATGGGGGAAGGAAATCAAAGAATAGAGAAAACTATACTGCAGTTGTTAGGATGTAGATGAATCAAATTTTGGTTTCCTAATTGTGAATGTATTGTTTGCAACATGGCTCTGAAATAGAGGTACAGGTTCTCTTTTAGTAAATGCCTCCTGTCTCCTGTTGAAATATATCTATTACATCTTCATCCTCCATTTTCAACTCTTTAGGAGTCTGCTTCATTGATTGGTTGGTTGCCCATCAGGTCAGAATATTTTCTGCCTCATTAAACAAATCCAGTCATTAAAAAGTCTTTCATTTGTTTATGATGTGATGTGTACCTCATAATCTTAAATTGCATATTGTCCTGGCATCTTCAAATTAATGTGGTCATTGTTTTCAGCCTTGATTCCTTCCTTTGACTTTTCATTGGTCATGGTGAATCCGGGGGTCTTTGCAGCTGCTGCTTCACAAAAGAAGCAACTTGATCAGTTCCAAGTGAAGTGGACAGAAGCAGGAGTGGTAAGAGCAAGAGGTGGAGGGGGAGGAGGAAGAAGATGTGGTGGTGATGGTCAAGAAGAGGAGGAGAAGAAGAAAAATGAGGAGAAGACCGAGGAGAAGAAAGAGGAGGAGAAGGTAGAGGAGACAGTGCAAATTTATGTTTTTAAAGAATCATTCCCCAATTGTTAATACTAATGGGAAAATTTCAGAATAAGAAATAAAATCAATGATCATATAAAAATACTCTAAATTATAATTTATTAATACAAATATTGCTATAATTACTTTATTTTTCCCCAGTTACATGTAAAAACAAATTATAATATTCGTTTTTTTGAGCCTTGAGTTCCACATTCTCTTCTTTCTTTCATCCTGCTTCCCTTCATTGAGAAAGCAAGTTATTTGATCTAGGTTTAAAATGTGTAGTCATGCAAACCATTACCTTAATAGTCATGTCGAGAAAGTAAACATAGTGTGCCCTCTCCCCCCCCCCAAGAAAAGAGAAACCTCAAGAAAAATAAAGTAAAAAAAATTGCTCACACTTCATCAGTTCTGTGTTTGGGGATAGATGGTATTTTTTATCATAAGTCCTTCAGAGTTGTCTTAGGTCACCGCACAACTGAGTTGAGGTAGGACATTCACAGCTGATCATCCTGCAATATTGTTACTACTTTGTATATAGTACATTTCTTATTGCATCTGCTCATGTAATTCTTTCCAAGTTTTACTGAGAGCATTCTGTTCATCATTTCTTATGGCAGAATAGTATTCCACAATAATAACCTATTACAATTTGTTTAGCCATTCCTCAACCGCTGAGTATTCCCGCAGTTTTCAGTTCCTTGCCACAAGAAAAGAGTTGCTATAAATATCCTTATACATATAGAACCTTTTCCTTGTTTTTCATCTCTTCTCTAATGCAGTCCTGGTAGTGGCATTGCTAAGTCAAAGGGAAAGTATAATTTTATAGCCCTTTGGATTTAGTTACAAATTACAGAATTGGTGAATCATTTCACAACTCCTCCCATAATGCATTAATGTCTTATTTTTCCCTTCATCCTCTCCATTTGTCATTTTCTTTTTTTTTTGTCCTATTAGTCAATCCAATAGGTAGTATCTCAGAATTGTTCTAATTGGTATTTCTTCAATCAACAGTGAGTCAGGAATTTTTTTTTTAGTTTTTGCAAGGCAATGGGGTTAAATGATTTTGCCTAATATCACACAGCTAGGTAATTATTAAGTGTCTGAGGCTGGATTTGAACTCAGGTCCTCTTGACTCCAGGGCCAGTTCTCTATCCACTGTGCCACTTGGTGCCTCCAAGATTTAGAACTTTTAAAAAATATATGATAATAGATAGTTTTAATAACTTCATTTGGAAACTGTTCATATCTTTGGATCATTTATCATTTGGAGATTGCCTCTTCTTTTCATAAATTTGACTCAATTCTCTGTTTGAAAAATGAGGTCTTTATCAGAGAAACTAATTGCAACATTTTTTTTCACATTTATTATTGTTAACTGTATTTTTCTCCAGCCTATTCCCCACCCCATGTCCATTTATTCTATTCTTTCTCCTTTCATCCTGTCAATCCTCAAAAGTGTTTTGTATCTATCTCTTCCCACAATCTTGCCTCCCTTCTATCACCTCCTCTTTCACCCCTTCTTCCCCCATGCCACATTTTCCTCTAGCTTTGAAATTTGTCTATAATATTCCTGGAAGTTATCATTTTAGGATTTCTTTCAGAAGTTGCCAAATTCTTTCAATTTCTATTTTTCTCTATGCTTCTAGTAACAACAGGATAGCTTTCCTTGATAATTTCTTAAAAGGTGAAATCCAAGTTCTTTTTTTTTTTTTGATGCTGGCTTTCAGATAGTCCAGTAATTTTAAAATTATCTCTTTTGGATGTAATTTCCAGGTAAGTTGACTTTCTAGTTTGACATTTTTTCCATTTGGTCAAATTCTGGTTTTTAAAATATTGTTCTCCTTCTTGACCTTTTGGACTGTCCATTGTCCCAAACTAGTTTTCAGTTTTTTTTGTTTCTCCTTTAAACTGCTGACTCAGTTTTCATGATTTTCCCACATTACTCTCATTTTTCTTCCCAATTTTTCTTCTACTTCTCTTACTTGATTTTAAAAATCTTTATGAGTTCTTCCATGGCTTGAGACCAGTTTTATTTTTCTTGAAAACTTTGAATACAGAAGTTTTGACTTTTTAAATCTTCTACTGAGTGTGTATTTTGATTTTACTTATCCTCACAGAACTGTCTATGATCAGATTTTTTCCTTATGTTGTTTGCTCATTTCCCCAGTTTATGACTTGATTTTAACTCTTTGTTAAGGTGGAGTTTTGCTTCCAGGATGCAGGGTGCACTGTCCCATATTTGGGGGGTTTTGTGGAACTGTTTTCAGAGATACTTCTAGGGATCTTCAAATTTACAATTCTTCCAAGGTCTTATGATTTTAGGAGAGGTCTTTACCAAACTCCTGACCTATGCTCTGGTCTGTGGGTGACCACAAATCCTCTTTTCTGCCCTGGAACTGTGAAGAGATTCTCTGCTCCATTGTAGCAGTAAGCTCTGTTGGAATTCTGTTTTTTATCCTGGGACTGGGACCCAAGGCTGCTTTGCTGAGGCTTGTGCTGGACTATGCTCCACTCTGACCCTGGTGTGTCAGACTTTTTCTGCTGATTTCCAAATTGTCCTATGCAATCTCTGAGTTGAGAGGTCTGGAAATTACTACCACTCTTTCTAACCCAGAGACCATAGGGTCTCTTCTTGGATTGCTGGAGTCTGTTGATTCTGGTATGATACCCATTGCTCTGTGTAATTCTCTTACCTTGGTGCAGCAGACCTTTTCGCTCAGTCTAGAGTGGCAGAACTGCTTCAGAATTTGTTTAGAGTCATTTAAATTATTTAGAGTGGTTTTGGGGAGAGCTATGCTGAGTCCCTGCCTTTATTCCACCATCTTGACTCTGCCTTCCCTCTAAATCACTATTGTTTAGAAAAATACAAATTAAAATAACACTTGAGATATTACCTATAAAATTGGGTAATATGGAAGAAAATGAAAGTGAAAAATGCTCAAGGGAATATGGAAAAACCGGGACATTGTTTGATAGAGTTGTTAACTAGTCCACCTTTTTTGGAGAACAATTTAGAATTATGCCCAAAAGTCTATAAAATTTCATTTCTCTTTGATGCAGCAAAACCACTATTCTGTCTGTACCCTGAAGAGATCAAACAAAATGGAAAAGAACCTATGTACAAAAATGTTTATAGCATTCTTTTTGTATTGGCAAAGAATTTGAATTTGAGGGGATGGATCCCTATCAATTGCAGAACTGAACACGTTGAGATATGCTTTTGTAATAGAATATCATTGTGCTATATGAAATGATTAAGGGTATGGTTTCATAAAAATACAAACTGGGAAGACCTATATTAATCCATATAAATTGAAATGAGCAAAACCAGAACACTGTGCACAGTAAAAGCAATACTATAATAATGACCAATTGTGAAAGACTAAACTACTATGATCAATACAAGCTTGGATTTAATATAATTCTTTTTTTTTTTAGTTTTTTTTTCAAGGCAAATGGGGTTAAGTGGTTTGCCCAAGTCCACACAGCTAGGTAATTATTAAGTGACTAAGGCTGAATTTGAACTCAGATACTCCTGACTCCAGGGCTGGTGCTCTATCCACTCCACCACCTAGCTGCCCCGAATTAAGATAATTCTGTAGGACACATGATGAAAACTGGTATCCACCTACATTGAGAGAACTGATGATATTTGAGTGCAAATTGAAATATAATTTTTCCACTTTATTCTTGCTTTTTTCTTTGCAAGATGATATGGCAAAGTTTTTCATGATTTCATATGTTTAATTGATATGTTATTTTCCTTCTTAATAGATGCACTTGGCGTGGGAGATAGAAAAACAATTTGGAACTCATTTTATTTTGTTTTTTTTGCAAGGCAATTAGGTTAAATGACTTGCCAAAGGTTACACAGCTAGGTAATTATTAAGTGTCTGAGTCTGCATTTGAACTCAAGTCCTCGTGACTCCAGGGCTGGTGCTCTATCTACTGCAACCTAGTTGCCCCTAGAATTATTTTTTAAAGTTAATGTTTAAAATAAACCATAATTTTTAAAAATGTTGGAGGGAGGGAATAAAGAAGAAAGAATGACTGTAAAAGAAAAGTAGAAATGAAACAAATTTAAGAATTAAGAAATTTTCAAAAAGTAATTTTAATGAACAAATTTGGCAGCAAAGTAAAGGTATGACAGTTCACTATTATTTATATATGCATTTATATATTTATATATGTTTACTTGTTTTGCAGAAGTGTGACACTAGAGCATATGCATTTCACATAATAGCATACTTCTTTAATATATTGGCCATGTTTAATGAATTGTGGGTTTTTTCCATTTTTATTATAAGAGAGGTAGCTGGAAGCATAAATTTGAAAATTCATGACAAAATACAAATTTTACTTTCAAATTAATTGCAACAAAATAGTTATTTATATAGTGTTTTCTAATGTGACTGATATTTTGCTAATCTCTCTGATTCTCACAACTGGCCTGCAATATAGGTACTATTATTGTTATTATCATTATTATTGTTGTCATTATAGTGGAGCATACTGAGGCAAAGAAAGCTATTTAAGGTGCCAGCTATTACATATCTGTGGCTTAAATTTAAATCTGGTCTATTTGTTTCCAGACCAATGTACTGTTTGCTATATTACTTAACTTTTACTTTAAAATTCTGCATATTTAAATGTAAAATATTAAAGAAAATATCAAATTACAACACTGTCACTATCAATCCACCACTACCAGCATTATAATTATTGTTGTTATTAGGTATTATTTCACAACAGATAAGATGATATTCATTGAAGAACATAAGAAGGAATTATGAGAAAAAGCATCAATTTAGAAACATATGGTTTTAATTTTACTCTGGGAACTTTAATTATATTAAGACAGTTACCTTCTTACTCAGATTCATGATAATATAGTTTAGAAAATTTCTTTTAGTTCAATAAATGTATAACTCTAGGAAATAGCAGAAAGGACAAATCAATGCAAACAAATTTATTTGCTGTATCTAAATATCTGCTTGTTCTTAAGGAACCAAAGGAAATCCAAGTCAAATTGTTTAATGTATCATATGGAACTAAGTTCATGTGTGACTAGGTGGACTTTAGAGGGATGGTAAATAAGCATGATATAAACTAACTTTCAATCCTATAATTTTGTTACTAGTTAATTTTGGAGCATCCTATCTGTTCACATGATTTTAAAAGTTTCTACAGAAGACACAGAAAGTCAAGTTGCAATGTCACTGATGAAATAAATTCAAGATTTTGGTAATAGTCATAGACAGCATTTTCTTGGATTGGACTTTACTCTTTAAATGTTTATCTACTATATTGATAAGTAATTTGTCTTATTTAAAATTCAGTAGGTTATCTATTGCTATTCATTAATAACATAGCCTGTTTCATTCTAATGGCCTAATGTTATAAGTAATTTAAGGAGAATATGTTGCCAAAAGTAGTTTCACTAATAATAGTTTTTATTTCTTCAATTCTGTAAAGTTTATAAGTCTACTAAAATACTGAGATTTTATATTTACATTATCCAGAATTCAATGATACAATTGAGAACTTTTTTGATATTTCAAATTTTAAATTTTATAAAGAAATTCATTCTTAATATTTCATGAAATATTGATATTTTTGTACCACTATTCTAATGTCAAAACATAACACTGGATGCAAACTACATAGAGATCAGTACCTGTGGATGGCTGTAACACATGTTAGTACTTTAAGAATTTCATAATACTTTTTATATAGCAAATCTTTAAAGGAGATATTGCATATTTTATAATTGGGATTTTACAAAACATTTCTCTTTTATATATTAGGAAACAGAGGCACTATAAAGGAAAAAGTGACTTGTCTATATTGTTTGTCCTGGGATTCATCTATATTTTATAATTATATATATATATTTGAGAATTTCCAATATATTACAAAATCATAAAATATAAGTTGAAAGGAACTCCAGTAAGAGAGGAATACATGAATTTCTTAAAAACCTATTATATTTTGCCTAACAAGTTATTTTAATAAGAATATTATATTAAATTAAATTTGCTTTAAAAACTCAAAATGGTTAGGTGATAGGAGGAGACATGAGGGAGAAATTATTATATTTTGAGGTAACACATTCAACTTTTTGAGAACTCTAAATTTTTGGAAGTTTTTCCTTATAACTTCCTTCAATTTTTCCTAGTTTTGCCTTCTGGCTACAACTGACAGCTCTATATATATGCTGGTCTTCAAATTCTAGAAGAAAGCTATTAATCATCCACTGAATATTTTAGGCCAAATTTCTTTTTCTACATATTTTGCATCCTCAGCAACTACTACAGTGTGTCTGGCACATAGTATTTAATATATGCTTGTTAACTGATTGGTTGATTCCTCATTCCTCATAAAGTATGAAATGTAGTTCATTGTGTGCTTTCTTCTGGATACTCTCTACATTAACCATGCCCTAGCTAAAATGTAACCAACAAAATTAAATATCAAATATATATCAAATGTAAATTGATCAGAAAAGTGTGAAAATAAGCTATTACTCCCTAAATCTCTATAGTTTCCTTAAAACAATCGAAGATTTTGATATTAAGATTATTAATGGAGTACCTGGGTTCAAATCCAGTCTCAGACACTTAATAATTACCTAGCTGTGTGGCCTTGGGCAAGCCACTTAACCCCATTTGCCTTGCAAAAACCTAAAAAAAAAAGATTATTAATTTTCTTGATGGTAGTACTCTGATCTATCAAAGTCTATTTGAATTTGCTTTCCATAAAAACCAGTAGATCCATTTGCAAAGTACAGCTATCTAGCAGCAGTTTCCCCCATGTTTTAGTGATCAACTGGTTTTTTTTATAATATATATATATATATATATATATATATATATATATATATATATATATATATATATGTGTGTGTGTGTATATACACACACACATATGTATATAGTTAAATTTCTTTTTACTAATTTAAGGCAATGGGGTTGTGACTTTCTGAAGGTCACACAGCTAAGCAATTATTAAGTATCTGAGGCTAGATTTGAACTCAGGTCCTCCTGACTCCAGCGCCACCTAGCTGCCCCTGAACAATTGGTTTCTTAAGCACAGTTTATGATTTTTATATTTCAAAGCAGAGAAAGTATTGGTCCAAGAGTTAAAAAGACCTAGGCTCAAATTCTACCCTGGACAGTTTTAAGTATGTAAACTTGAACAAGTCATTTAATCTCTTTTTGCCTCAGTTTCTTCATCTATAAAACTAGGGAATTTTACTAGATGGATTAACAATCATCTTTCAGTTCCCAATCCATGATCCTGTGATTGTATGATGCTATGATTTGTGAATTTTTAATTTTATCTCAATTAATCCCAGTCTTTGGACCTACTAAGATCTTTTTAAATTTTGAGTATGACATGTGCTGATGTTAGCTATTCTCCTAGTTTATTGTCAAATGAAAATTTGATAAGTATCATCTATCTTATTGATAAAATTATGTAAAAGTCACAGGTTCAAGAATAGGTGTTTGTGGTAATTCACCATAAACTTCTAAACTTAAATGAACCTTCTAGTTGCTATCATTTAATCATTACTGAAGTCATCTCACTATAAAATCATCTAGACTGGCATGTCACTATCTTTTCCACAAGAATAGCATGCAAGATTTCGTTAATTTTTTCCCCTGAAGAGCTTACTAATATGCAGCTTCTAGTGTGGCAGGGGCATATGGTCAGTTAAGGAACAACTAACACCTCTATGTGAGGGCTTCCTAAGCCATTTTTAGAATTGCTAATCCACCTTTCATGTTTACCTCTCAATCAACTCTAATATGTGACTACAAGAAGCTATAGTTTGTGACATATAATGGCAAAACATCTCAGGAGACCAATTAAACCTGGTTGAGAATAACTGACAAAAATAAACTCCAGTGGAATGGGAGTATGAGAACAATTTGTTCCAAAGGCCATGAATGTGACTGAAGCAGAAGCTTTGGAATTTTGTTTGGTCAGGTATTAAAAACTTCAAAGTCATCCACTGAATTCTGTGCCATCTCCAGTCATCCTTTAGACCTGCCACTGGACTTCAATTACTCTTGAAGATAGTGAGGCTAATGATTTTGAAAAATTCTGCCTTATTTAAATTCAGTGCAAGTCACTCATAAAGCCATTGGTCATCTTTGAAAATGAAGATGTACAACAACAAAATACCAGTCATCACGTATATTTTCTAATGATGAAAATATATAGAGAAGTGGATTAGTGCAATATTTTAGATAGACAAGGCATAGATCTAATCAAAAACAGGAATCCAATGCTCAATAAAAACATGAACATAAATTACTGAGAGAAGGAAACTTTTTTGATAAATTGGATAGAAGTTTGACTGAAATCAGATGTTACTTGTTGTACCATATGTCACAATAAGCTCAAACTAGATATTTAACGTATGTGTAAAAACGTAATACTAATCTACTCAGAAAAGGGCAAAATTAGGTACCATTCACAAGTGTTTAAGGGGGATAATATTGAAGGAAACATGGTATAGAGTAGGTCATAAAAATACAGAATGTAATTAAGGCAATTCTACCCCTGGACAGTTAGGTGATAGAGTGGATAGAACATTGGCCTTGGAGTTAGGAAGATGGGAGTTGGAATCTGACCTCAGACACTTACTTGACAGTGTAACTTTGGGCAAGTCACTTAATCCTGATTGCCTTTGATTCAGGGCTGGCTCCAGTCTGTCTGATTCATATTTGACCAGTGGACAGGATGATTCTGAAGGAGAAAATGAGGCTGATGACTTCGTATAGCACCTCTTCACTCAAATCCAATTCATGTGCTTGTCATGGCATCAAATCCCTGATGTCATGGCTTTCTTCAAGCACAAAGGACAAGAATCATCATCATCACCCCAAAAGTTTTAATGTGGCAAGTGTAATAAGGAAAATGATGTTACCCATTACAACATGATGATAACTGTAGGGCACAAAATTATATATACAAAAATATCTCTATCTCTATATTGTATACAATCATTTGTTTATATATGCTTTTCACAAGAGATTTCTCCTCTTTTTGATTAATGCAATGTGGATAGGAGGGGGAGTATAGATTTTTTAATTGAAAAAAGTCAAAGTAGAGGATATTATAGATGTGAGATGCTGCAGGCAAGGTCATTATAATTTTAGCTTTACTTAATTACTTTTCATTGATAATAGAGATATCTCATGAAATGGAAGCTATCTCTCAATGTAATATAAAAACAAAAAATATATTTAAAACTGAAAATATAATTACTTAAAATAAGCTATTTTATTTTGAAGCATAAAATATAATAAACAAAATGAAGGTGGATTTACAGGAGAGACTGCATATGTAGAGAAATATGTATACCAAATTCCGTTGATAAATTTTTAATATGAAAAATCCATATATATATGTATTTTTATTTATTACATGCATATGTGTCCATATATGAGTCATCTCTGATATTGTAAGTGATGAAAGGATTTGATTTGAGTTCATAAGAATAGATATGTATATATTTATATATAAATGACCATGTGAAAATATGATCCAAATCACTAATAATAAGGGAAATTTAAATTAAAACTGTGAAATTTTATCTTATTCATATTGGATAAAATGACAACTGACAGAAACAGTCTTGATGGGACTTTAGTGAATGGCTGATGTATTTTTGAAGGTTTAAAGTGGTTACAATTTTCTGCATTTCAGTTTGGAATTATGTTAAAAGAAATCCTAACTAAATTTAGCATGCCTTTGATGCAGTGATTCCAACTCTGAAGTTCAAGAAAATTAAGACAGAAATAAAGGTCCAAAAGATAAGCAAAATATTCATAGAAGCATTATTAATTATATCAATGAATTGAAATAAAATAGGTGTTCATCAATTTGTTGAACAAAATTGGTCTTTTCTTTTGAGAATTTAATTGATTTATTTATGGTCACATAGTTAATGGAAGTCAGAAATTTGTATATGAATTTAGTCAAATACCTTGCTCAGTAAGAAAAATAAATTGAGCAATTCAGAGAAATACTGGAGCATATGTATGAACTGTTCTAGATTGATATAAGTAGAACCAAAAGATAAATCCATCCAATGAGTACAGTAATGCCACTAAAAAGATCAGTGAATGGAAGTAGAACTCTAAATAATTGAGAAGCCAGAGAAGAGTCCCAGGAATAGATAAGGAATATACTTCTCCACTTATGTCAAAGAAAAGGAAGAATATTAGAACAGACAGTTTCATAAACAGTCAAATGTGCTCACTCTATTGAATGATTTACTTGGTTAGTTTTATTGTTCACAGAGTAGGATTCAATATGGAATAGGGAGAGATTTTGGAGGACAGTCTTTTCCCCAGGAATCACTCTGATGTAGAAACAAAAGGAATCAATAAAATGGGTTTTAGAAGAAAAAAGTCAATAAAACTTCCAAAACTATGTAAAAAGGAAAGCAGAATTGAGAGCCATCAGAATTCTAATCAATATAGGGATCAATCATGACTTCAGAGGACTAATGTTGAAGCACACCTGCTGCCTTTCAGCAGAAAGATTGTAATTGTTATTGTTCACTGTGTAAAACTTTTCATGATCACATTTGAGTTCTTCTTGGAAAAGACATTGGAGTGATTTGCCACTTACTTCTCTGGTCATTTACAAATGAGGAAACTAAAGCAAAAAGGGTTAATTGATTTGCACAGGGTCACACAGCTAATAAGCACCCGAGTTAAGATTTGAATTCAGATCTTCATGAAACCAGAACTAATGAGTCACCTAGCTACATATTTGAAGAAAAACATAAAAATAAGCCCTATTTGGTTTTTTTTTTTGACATGTACAATATATTAATTGATTTACTTAAATCTGTTTCTTTTTTACAATGGAAATTTCCACTAGAGGTAGGAGGAACTATTGGAAAGTGACATTGATATAACAAAAACTAAAATTACCCATGGAAAATTTTACTCAGATCAGAAGGCACCTTTCAAATATTTTTCTTGCCATAATTATATTCTCTAACTATAGTAGAATGTAAAGTATTTCTTTCTTTTGACCTGTGATTGCTTCCAGAATATAGTACATTATATTATTCCTTATATAAATACAGAAAGTTATGACTTGTAGGGCTTCAGAGTTAATTTAGTTCAACGAATTCTTTAATTTTTTTACATTTACATAATTTTTTACAATTTAAAAAAAATTTACACATTTGTTTTTACAATTTTTACCAGGAAAATTTTCAGATGGGGAAACTGAGGTCCAAAGCACATAGTAGGTACTCAAAATTATCTATTGGCAGACTGATTCAATAGCCATAAAGAAAAAGTAGAGCCTGTGCTAAATTGGAGGAGAGAATTTCTTAAATCACTGACAAGTCCATCTTCTTTCTGTATCCAAGACACTATTTCACTGTATTATGTAAAAGGGGAAATAAATATTGAATTGTTTCATTCTTTCTTGGAAACAATATTATATAACATCTTTGTCCTTCATTACTTGGGAATCAATTACTTGAAATTCATTTTCTACCATTATATCAAGAAATGCTTAGAACATTTTTGGAACTAAGAATTTTAGAGTTGGGAAATATACAACATTTTAAATTGAAGAAAAAAGTTTTTAAAATTCATATAAAAGGGAATTTTATAGGAGATGGAATAAGTACAGGGGAAATCTCAAGATCTTGATGTCAGGGTGGCATGATAAAGAAAATGAAGAAAGGATCAGTTATTTCACAAGTCTCCAGAACTGAGGATCTAGAACAGGAAATGAGGAGAATAGAAACTTTCATTTTGTTCTTTGAAAAAATTTGTCATAGTGAAATTTTGAGACTGAAATCTTGTCTGTCTTTTTGGTAATAAATAATGAATTTATGTATATAAATTTAGAATACATATTAAATATATAACCATAATTTCAATATCTTTTGATATATATTTGTTATTAATATGTATCAGAACTATGGAAGATATGCAAAATAAGTAATGTTTTATTTGAGAGAAAATAAGATAGTTGTTCAAAAGAGAAGTTCAATCAAAATTACGTGAGATATTTAAGGGAGAATGACTCTTCTGTATGGATGTAGGGATGAAGGCAAGGGAGAAATGATAAGATGGTGTCTGAGCTGAACCTTGAAGGAAAGAAGAATTTTAATAGATACAGATATATATGTATATATGTAAATATACATATACATACAAATATGTATATTTACAGAAATTTTGAACCTGGAGGTCCATGATCTACATGTTGATGCTGACAGGCTTAAGGTCTTAACTGAGGAGGGGAGTTTAGGTGAATCCTTTCCAGGCATCATAGAACTGAGAATGAGTAGAATGAGAATAATGAAATGAAGGTATTCTATTATGACTGTATTTTAGTGTGTGTTTGTGTGTGTGTGTGTGTGTGTGTGTGTCTGTGTGAAGAGGTTTAGTGTAAAAATAGCTGGGAGGATAGATTGAGGCCTGATCATGAAATATTTATAAGCCATGCCCCTTGATATCTATTCTTTATTTAGAAAACAACAAAGATACTGAAAATTTATTGAACATAGAAATGAATGCTCAGTGTAGTTAGTTCAAGGACCAGTACTGATTTGGTGGTGGTGTGAAGAATAAAACTTCACATAGGATATAGACTTCATAGACTGGAGGCAGATTGTAATAGTTCAGGGTAGAATAAACGGAAGATTTATATGAACAAATATAAATGAACTCATTAGAACCAGAAAATATATACACACAAATATAAAAACATGGCTACAATGTTTTGGTTGGAAAAAAATCTGAAACTTATAAAATTATAGTGACCAAAATTGGCCCCATATTACTTGTAAATAAATACAATCTCCTGTTTTCACTGGAAAGGTAGAAAACTAAGTATGTGCAATCTTATTTGTACTATTAAACATAGTTGATGTTGTCAATTTGTTTGTTACAAGGGAAGACAGTGAAAGTTGAGATAGGAGGAGGCATATATGGAGCACTGACTATATGTAATGGCATAAGGCTACAGTAAAACCTAAAATACTCAATGAAAATTATTTTTCTTTTAAGATGCCTGTATGATTGTCATGTAGCTATTTCTTATATATGTGACATATATTTCCCTAATTAGATTTTAAGATCAAGAAGATTGTTACTAAAATCAAATACTAAATACCAACAAATAAATATAAGAAGATGAATGGAGACTGAGTTATCTGTAGCCATATTTTCTAAAGGAGTCCACAAGGTACTATGCCTCTTTGATTTTTAGTCTCATAAAATGAGATAATATTCTGAAAGAACTTAGCACAGTGCCTTAAATATAGTGCTAAACAAATATAATTATATCACAACAATAGTACCAATACTATATTCCTCGAAGAATTCTTATATGGAACAAATGAGATACTATATAAAAATGGCTTTGTATTAATAAAGTACAATATAAATTTGAATTCAATACCATATAACAATTATATATTGTCTAGATTAGGATATGCTATTGGAAGAACAACCTTTACAATTTGTCCATTAGTATATAAAGAATCATTTGGATTACTTTTGAGGAATTAGGCATTTCTTTCTTTTTTAAATATTGAATTATATATTTATTATTTATTTTTGTACAAATTTTGTACAAATTACAATTATACACTACTAAAATATTCTTGTTTAAAAGTAAACATAATACCCCCCCCCGCCAAATTTAGACTCTCATGAGCAATAAAGGAAAGAGAAAAAATAAAAATAAAAAATGTGCTTCAGTCTGTGTTTCAACACCACCAGCTCTGTCACAGGTGAATCATATTCTTTATGATAAGTCCATCACAAAAGCTATTTCCATATTTTTCCACTGTTGGCATTACTGATTGCAACTCCCTCCATTCATACCTCCCCACTACCATACACTATATTTTCTCTCTCCTTTAACTCTGTCCCTCTTCTTAAATGTACTGTAGGGTAGGTGAGTGGTGCAGCAAACTGATCACCAGCCCTGGGGCCAAGAGGCCCCAAGCCCACATACCACTCCTAAGGCCCAGCTACCAACCGGCCCTGTGGTCCCAGACAGGCCATCCAATTCCAGCCCCTTGCAAGAAGTAAAAAATAAAATGTATTATATGTGACCCACGGTCTACCCTCTCTTCACATATCCCCCTTCCCTTGTCCCCTTCTCTCCTTTTTACTCTAGAGATCTATACCTAATTGAGTATATATATATATATATATATATATGTATACTGTTTCCACTCTGAGTCACCTCGGATGAGAGTGAAGGTTCCCTCATTCCCCCTTGTTTTCCCTCCTTCCATATCATTGCAATAGCTCATCGCAATAAAACAAATATTATTATATGAAATATCTTAGCCTATTCCACCTCTCCTTTTTCTTACTCCCATTACATTTCCCTTTTAGCAATTGACTCAATTTTTACAATATATTTTATCTTCAAATTCAGTTCTCTCCTGTGCTTCATCTATAAAAGCTCCTTCTACCTGCTTTATTAAGTGAGAAGTTTCATATGAATATTTTCAATATCATTTTTCTAGGCAGGAATACATGCAGTTCATCATCATTAAGTCCCTCATATTTTACCCTTCTCCTCCACTCTCTATGCTTCATCTGAGTCCTGTATTTGAAGATCAAACTTTCTGTTGAGCTCTGGTTGTTTCAACAGGTACAAATGAAATTACCCTGATTCATTAAAAGTCCATCTTTTCCCCTGGAAGAGGATGTTCAGTTTTCCTGGGTAGTTGATTCTCAATTGCATTCCAAGGTCTTTTGCCTTGCGGAATATTATATTCCAAGCCCTACGAGCCTTTAATGTAGTTGATGCTAAGTCCTGTGTGATCCTGACTGCAGCTCCATGATATTTGAATTGTGCCCTTCTGGCTGCTTGTAATATTTTCTCTTTAACTTGGGAGTTCTGGAACCTGGCTATAATATTCTTGGGGGTTGTTTATTTTGGATCTCTTTCTGGGGGAGATTGGTGGATTCTCTCAATTTCTATTTTTCCCTCTGCTTCTAGGGTATCTGGGCAATTTTCCTGTAGGAATTCTTTAAAAATGATGTCAAGTCTCTTTTCCCGATCATGATTTTCAGGTATCCCAATAATTTTAAAATTATCTTTCTTGAATCTGTTTTCCACATCAGTTTTTTTAATCAATAAGATGTTTCACATTTTATTCTAATTTTTCATTCTTTTGGTGTTGAAGTATTGTGTCTTGACTTCTCTATAAGTAAATAGATTCCTTTAGCTCCATTCTAGATCTGAAATATTTGTTTTCCTCAGAGAGCTTTCTTATCTCTTTTTCCCTTCTGGACAATTCTGATTTTTAAAGCATTCTTCTCCTCAATAACTATTTTGAACTGTTTTATCCATTTGACTTATGGTGGTTTTTAACATGTTATTTTCTTCAGCATTTTTTTTGGATCTCCTTGACTAAGCTGCTGATTTCTTTTTCATGATTTTTCTGTATCTCTCTCATTTCTTTTCCCAGTTTTTCTTCTATTTCCTTTACTTGGTTTTCAAAATCTTTTAGTACTGTCATAGACTGAGCCCAATTTCCCTTTTTCTTGGAGTCTTTAGATGTGGAAGTTTGTACTTCCTCATCTTCTGATTGAGTATTTTGATCCTTCTTGGGATTATAGACAATGTGTTTCTCAGTGATTTTCCTCTTTTTTCTCGGTTTATTCATTTCCCCAGCCTGTGTCTGGTTTTGGGGTGCTTCCTGAGCTTTTCAGTATTGTTGGGACACCCCCCCCCCGACAAGGATCTCAGTGTGTGAAGCTCTGTCTTCCCTCCTGTTCTGTGAATGACCACAAGTGCACCTCCCTACCACAGGGTTGAGGTGGGGGAAGCCCTGCTGTTCTATGGGGGGATCTAGACTGTGATCAGGATCTGAATGTGGTCAGAGCCCCAGAGTCCTGTTCCAGGTACAGAGGACAGACCTCAGAAGTCTCTCTCCATTCCCCTACCTTCAGGAGGCTGAACACTCAAGGTTCAGTTGCCTGAAGGCTCCTGCTTACTGGCTCGGCCTGCTTCCACCTGCTTCTATTTCCTGGATCTAGGCTGCCCTGGTCACTGCTGCTTGCTGAGTACCCTGAAGGCTGGGCTTTACGTGCCCGCTCTGGCAAAGGCCCCCGCTGATCTTCCAAGTTGTGCCTGGTGCTCCCTTTGGTGTAGGTCAGGGAACTGCCCCTGCTGCCATGAGTCACAGCTCCCATCTCCTTGGGGCTGCCTCTGGGAAGCTGAAGTTCCTTCACTCTGGCCGGCCACTCCTCTAACCCTGTGGAGTGGAGCCTTTCCACTATTTTACAGGTTACCTTTGCAGAATTGCTTCACTGGATCCCTCTGTGGGTTCTGTCTCTCGAAAATTTAGTTAGAGTCATAATTTTATGATTTTTGAAATATTATGGAGAGAACACCTAGGAGGGGTTCTTTTCCTGTCCTCATCCTGGCTCTGCCCCCAGGGTATTTCTTTCAATGCCCTTAAATTTCTCTCTGAATGAAAGGCTTATTGTTTTAATACCCATGATCAGGTGAAAATGGCATGTGTTTATAAGTTTCAGAATAATACAGTCTTTGAAAAACTAAAGTTCAGAATGATTCAAGGGGTATTGAAGTAGTTCATAATGACCATGAACATGTGAGCAAGTTGCAGTGCACTGAAAACTATGAATTATATAGAACTGTCAATATGTTTGCCATCAAATCAACCTATAGATTAGATGTATAAGATAGATACAGTGAAAGCAAGTGGACAGTCCAAGCACTCCATTCTCAAGATGTAAGAAGAACTCATTGTAGCACATTATATAGAACACCTATGGTGAACTTTTGGGAAAGCATAAAAAAGAGAAAGGATGAGCAGACAATAGTAAGTTATATTCTGCATCATTGAAAGGAATTATTGAATAGGTAAGTTCACACTTCAATTGGAGTATTAGAATTTTTAAAAAAAGAGTTATTATCTAGAAAATGAAGAAGAGAAATAATATATTAAATTATGTATCAACTGGCAAAAAAGATAACTATTGTCATAATTCACAGAATGGAGATTTGAAATAGGGGAAAGGTCCTTGAATATACTTGCCTTCAGTATATTGAAGGATACAATACAAATAAATAGGATTTTGATTGGCTGATCGGAGAAAGGGCATTAAGTCTAGAGAAGTCACATGAGTTCAGTTCCTATCTACAAAAGTTATTTGACTCTTGAAAGTCAATACTTCAATTTCTGGTGAAGTCTTTAATTTTATATAGTCTGAATTATCACAAATTCTTAATTAGTAAGTCATGAACAAATTGGATTTTATTATGTCTGTGAATAAAGTTTTAATATGATCCAATGGCATTTTCTTTAGAAGACAGCATCCCATTACTTTATCTGTCACTTATGATTAATAACCTATTAAATAATTGCTTTGACTCAACAAATCATATTGTGCACACAACTTATTGTCAGGTTAATTTTTCAGTCTCTGTTTCTGGTTTTTAAAAATCTAAAACCTATATTTTCCCACCTATCATCCCCATTTTCCAACTAAAGATTGGTAATAATATCATTCTATCATGGCATGAGAGGGAAAAGGGGGGAACAAACAGAAAAAAGAAAAATAGATTTACAAGTTATAGAAGATTAAAAACCAAACACCTTGTTATTAATGAAAATGCCTGGGGACCCTTTGTACTGGAACTAAAATAAAATCAAAGCTTTTACTTTCTGCCACCCTTCATTCATCTTACAATGCTAACACATGCCTAGATAGAAATCCCTCAAGATTACCATGAAAAATAAAGGATGATCCTGATATACTTCATTTTCAATGTGGAGAATGGATGAATTCTAATTCTAAGCTAAAGGTCTTTGTAGGGCTGATATATAGGTGAAAAGAAGGAAACATTTCAAATTTACTTGAAAGTAACTATCTGGAATTGAAACAACTGAATGCTTTGTTATCAAGATTCCTATGAACTGTCAGAGTACTTAGAGAAACAAACTAAAAGAGCTTACAGAAATAGAAAAGAAGGTGGTTGTGTGATTTTTTTTGTTCCCCCCCCCCCAAATGCTTGGAATCTCTGATGGATCTATGACGGATCCATACTATGCACCCTACAGCAAAACAGATATACCAGCTATGTCATATGAAATTCAGTTTTTGTTCTTTCATTTCCATAAATCCTCTATATGACTCCAATCTAATATGCTAGTGATCTTCTTCTACAATTCTAGGTATGAAATTGATTCCAATGGAACCCATAGATTGTCCATACTTATCTCTTCTTCTCAACATGTGATTGGCTGAGTTCATTTTCTGGTCATACATTTCTTTCTAATGATAAACTTTATGCAGTTATCCTATACATTTCTTCAGTGGGTATATATTATAAGTTTATCATGTGCCTCCCCATTTCCCTTTAGGTAAAAAGTAACATTAATTCCTTATATATTGTGCTAAGTCATGATTTGTGGCGATATTGTGATCTCACAAGGATGTCCAGGTCAAGTCCTAACAAGAAATATATATTGCTAACTTACTCTGTCTCAGACACTGAACTAGGTGCTGAGGCACCACCACCACCACCTTCATCGACAATGACAACAAAAACACTTCAATGACAACAATAACAACTACATCAAATATAGACCCTGTCCTCAAGGAGCAGCTAGGTTGATGGGGTTATTTCATGTCAACAATAAAACTTTATTTCCGAGTGAAGTTTGGGGTCCTTAAAAACAGTACACAATTTTCCAGAGGAAATATAGACCACTTTCTTCTTCCTCTACAATTATCTCTACTACACTCTGCTTTAAATCTATTCTCTAAATTGTGCAAGTGGTATATGCCCTTTCCTAGGGGAACAGTTTTGGTATAGGTATCTTTAGACAGGATTATCTAGGTTAAAGTGCTGACCAATATCTGATGAAATGAAATGAATTAGCAGTTGAATTAGGCCCAGAGGGCCCCAAGGTTCAGCTCTAGGCATCAATGAGTCTTGGACTACAATCAAATCAATTATACCTTTACTAGTGTCATCAAGGGATATAAGGACATTAATCAAGGATACATAATAAAAGTGAGATGTGACTCCCCTGCCTCTCAAGTTTCTCTCAGATCTGTGTCCTCAGTCCTGAAGTCAGTAGCCAAATAAAGTTTAAAAGAACTTGAGTCCCCTCCTTGCAATTGCTTTTATATTCCTTCCAGTTCTAGGCAACTTGTCAGACCTGATGTCTCTTACACAATTATTTAAGCAAAGTAGGGTGCTTAGACATCTGTCCAAAAGTGATCACAAAGGCAAGTATCAGATTATGTATTTTGAGGATTCTTCTAGTCTTATAATGTATTTCAATTCTAGATGATATCTCATTTTATAATTTTCTGCAACTTTAATTTTTTTCACCATAGTTAAAATATTTTCCCACTGACCTTGTATTATTTTTTGATCTATGCAGTTGGAGTTTGAAATATTTGCCATTTTTGCAGCTAGGGCTAGTGGAAGAAGCCAAGCTGATAGCTACCACATTGTTCAAGTATAGAAAATAACTGAGTTAACTGTAGTTGAATATATCAGAGATTTACATACAGATATCCAATACTTTAGACTTTCCAACTTTAGTTCAATTGTGGTAGACTCTCTAATCAGAATGTGAGCTGTTTGAGGACAGATACTATTGTTCATGTTTACATTTGTGTCTCCAGGCAGCTAAGAGGCATTTAATTTCCAGGGCTTAGCAAATAGCCAGTCCATAATTTATGTTTGTTTTCCGTTCATTCATTCACTCATTCATTCACAGTAAATTGGATTTGATCTCAGATTAGATACAGACACTGACAGTGAAAATTTACCAATTATTTCAAGGATATGAGCCTTAGGTGACTATAATACCAAAAGAAATTGAAAAGTTAAGGAGAGGGAAGGTTTTGGAGAAATTATGTTTCATTTCGTTAAGTGTGAGATATTGATGAGACATTTGGATAGAGATTTGAAGCAGACAGTTTAATACATGGGATTGTATTTCTAGAGACAGCTCAGTTTGAAAATATAGATTTGAGAACAGTTTACATAAAAGTTATATTTAAAGATCTTAGAGTAAACTGGATAGCAGTGAAAAAAGTGGACATTAAAAAACAATAATTAAACTGCTAACAGTTATAATTAAAGTATAGCAGCAGGTGGAATCAGAACAAGAGAGAAAGACGAGCTGATTAAGAAGACACGAATAAACATCAAATTCAATTGTAAAATATTTAACATCTTGCCAAGCCAGGCATGTTGTTTCTTTCCCCTTTTTAAGTTAAAAGCATTTGTCCTGAACCCTATCATTTTTGTTTACTTACTACATTTGGAAGTTCTTTAAGAATTTAATAAAATACTTAATTGCTTACTAGGAGCAAGACTTTATGATAATTTCTTTTTTTTTTTCTTTTAGGCTTTTGCAAGGCAAATGGGGTTAAGTGGCTTGCCCAAGGCCACAATAGCTAGGTAATTATTTAGTGTCTGAGACTGCATTTGAACCCAGGTACTCCTGACTCCAAGGCCAGTGCTTTATCCATTATGCCACCTAGCTACCCCACTTTATAATAATTTCTACAAATAAAAATGAATTGTAACAAAGGAACTTATATTCTTCTAGGGGGAATAAGTATTTATACACACACACACACACACAAAGAATCATTCAAGGTAAACAAAGGAGGGTGAGCTATAACAAAAGGGGCAAAGTTTAGACTTCATGAAGAAGATGGCACCAAAACTGAGTTGTGAAACTCATTACAATTTTGTTATAGTAGGAAGTCTTTAGACATACTGCAGTATTTGTTAGGTCAAAACTAAATTACATCAATATTTCTTTAACATATAAATTAAACACTTTTAAAAAAGTTCAATCTCCTTGGATGTCTTTGTACTAGCAAAATTTAGGTATTAATATAACTAAAAGTGTGATAATGTATGCAAAAGAGTTCATAACTTTAAAGTTAATGTATAAATGTTAGCGATCATATTTTGGGAAGCTAGCACTTTTTAGTAGGTCATCAAGATTCAAAGCTATTTGAGTTTTGAAGATCGAAAAAGAACAGGTTTGCCTCCCCATTTGTAAAAAATTTAAAAAATTTAAAAAAAGAAAAAGAACAGGTTTGTCATTGGAATGAAGAGTAATTAGCAATGACCTAGAACACAACACAATTGCTGAGTGTAATGAGCAGTACTTTATAGTATTCAAAGATTTTTTGAGCTATATAAATGACATAATAAAGAATATACATATATTTAATGCTAAAAAAACTCTGCTCTTTTATTTGAGACTGTCATTCTCTCTGATTCTAGATCTATCATAAAGTCACTAAAATATCAATGGCCTCAGTTTTCTCATATATAAAATTAGTAGGTTGAAATAGATCACCTCTAAGATAATTCTTTTTTTGTTTGTTTATTTGTTTTTTTTAGTTTTTGCAAGGCAATGGGGTTAAGTGGCTTGCCCAAGGCCACACAGCTAGGTAATTATTAAGTGTCTGAGGCCGGATTTGAACTCAGGTACTCCTGAATCCAGGGCCGGTGCTCTATCCGTAAGATAATTCTTAATATGAATTTTTTCCATTACATTACGATAAGATTATTATGTGTTCCCTTTCATATGATGCTGGCAACTTTTTTCCTTTAAAAGAAATTAACCTCCTCTAAGAATCTGATTAATCAGGGCCTTATGTTAGGTTTTCTATGAATCAGCTCTTAGTGATCTCTGAAAGTATTAATGTGACTTCCTTATTCTGCAAAGGCATAAAACAATCTTGAGCAAGGATCTTTAGGCTTGGTAGATATCACGAAGAACAGGAGTCACCACACACATTATCTTACTAATCAGGTTCTTTTTCATATAGATGTGAAGGGGATGGGTGAGTCTTAACTTACCCAAGTTAAGTTTTGGAATTTCCTTTTTGAATATTCTTTCTATACTATGACTATGTAAACATTCTTTAATAACTATTGTGTGTATTCCATCTTTTTGCCAACATCAAATGAAACTAATAATCAATCATCCTGAATGGACCTTCCCATTATGCTTTTGATTTCTTTGTTAATGGTTTATAACTAATAATAAAGATGATGATGATGATGATGTTGATGATGATGATAAAGGTTATATGAGAATGAGAGAGTATAGTGCACTTCTGAGTAAGGAAAACCAAAGTTTCCTGGGAGAGAGCAGAACTAGATCAGTACAATTCACCAGATACTTTAAAGAATAATTTTGAAAAGCAAAATTGTCCTACTTCACTGGTCTTCTCACTATCTCTTCAATGCTTCCATGGATATATATGTAATTTCTAAACTTTTTTTTTTAACATGGATCCATTTGGCAATCTGGTGTTTCCTATGGACTCTCAGCTTTATGAGTTCTAGATTAAGAAGTTCTGCTTATTAGAATGACACCAAAATGAGTAAGTAGCTTTGAAATTTTTTCAGGTTTGGAGGTCCCACGGAAACCATTTGGAGTATGTATTGGGGTGAAGGGATAATTATTCTTCTATTCCTCTCTAGAGACCCCTGCTCTCCACCCCTTATATCCAGAACTGAACAAGTGTGCAGCCTATAAAGCCCTGCCCTAAGAACTTACTAGCTGTGTGACTTTTGGCAAGTCACAGCCTCTTTCAAAATTTCTGCCTTCTGAAGCTATTGTGAAAATAGATTGGGCAAAATTTTGAATTGCTTAGCATAACGTGTGACAAATAATAAGGCCTGATAAATAATTTTTTCTTTATTTTTCCTTCCCTCTAAGTTAGCCTTTTCAACCAGTTTAATCTAAAGATAGGTCCCTTTCCAAAAATTCCTGAATTACACTTAGAAAAACACTCATCAGTGATCCTATTGAATGCCAACTCTATTCCCACATGAAGGAATAATGCCTTCTGATGTCAAAATTTACACTAGCATCTTTTCATGATTCTGGTATACCCAATAACCTCACCAAACAATCACCTTTGCTTTCCTCTATTGCAAAGTAACCTCCTTACATGTCACCAACCTCACATTAGACTGGCAACTTGATGGTTATTGGGGGTAAATGGAAGCTTTAATTAATTCTGGGAAACTTGGCAATCTATGTGTTTCCCTGCCCCCAGCATTCCATTTACCATATTGAAAGGGGGTTCAACTGTGACCCCCATGGAGTCCATCTGTTCTTAATCTTCATTTCTCCTTCATGAGCATTTTACATCTTTTGGAGCAGTGTAAATAAAACTATGTATATAAAATAAATGTCTTAATTGATTCCTATTATTATTTAACTATTAATATTAATTATCCTTAATAAACAATAAGAATGATTAAGCATTTATCATTAACTCATGAATTGGACATTATACCATTTTGGTTCTTTCTATATACAACATACAATGTTTGAACCATTAATATTTGTTTTCTTCTCATTAAAAAACAAATAATATAAGCAAACCTTAGAAAATAAAACTCATCTCCAGAATTTTGGACTCAGTAAGATTAAATTTGAAATCTAAGTTCTTATGTTAACTACTATGTGACCTTGTATAAGTTATTTAGTTTCTCTGGGACTTATTTTCTCATGAGGGTTTTAGATAAAGCTGCAACTAGGGTGGAGTGATCTGGGCTTTGCCCCAGGACTTGAGGCTTAGATTGAGCTAACAAATCATTTGGGAACACAGAAACAGAATTTTCCAAGCTAAAAGAGAGTGCAGAAGCCATCTACTCCAAGTTATACCTGAAAAATAATTCCCACTGAGCCTCGTAACAAGTTAACTTGAATAATTCATTAAAATAAAAAAAGACTTCTTTTAGAATACTCCTCCTCTTCACCCCAATTTACAGTGGAATAGCCCTATTTTTTTGAAGAGCAGAATTACCCCTCCAGAAACCTGAAACTTCTGCCTTTGGGTATGTGTCCTATTGTGGACACAATATAGCTCCTTTCCTCCTCAAACTAAAGCAAAACAATAATTAACACCCCCACAACACACACACAACACAACAAAAAAACTGAACATGAAACAGAGTAACTTTTCATATTTGAAAGAAAATGCTCAAATGAAAAATGTTAGTAGAGCTATGAATTTGGAACAGATAATTTTCAAGAAATTTTTAGATTTTTCATTTTTAAAGTTTTTTAAATTTGTAACATCTTATAAATCTATGAAAAAATCTATGTGAAGATTTTTTTCCTTATAGATAGTCAGATTATATAAATTATAAGGCCATCTAACACCAAGAGTCCAGGATTTTAGGATTCTATGAACTGTTCTTTTAGTTTAAGCCACATATAACATTATAACGTGAAGCAGGAAAGATCCTATTTATTGGTTTTATTAGTTTTATAGAAAATAATTTGTTTCTTAAAATATTTATACATAGTAAAAGACTAGAATCTCCCTCTCAGTTCAATATTATAAAAGTTTTATGATTAAATTGATTTGGATACTATTTTAAAACCCTTACAGTCCTTAATACATGATTTCAATGAATTTGCTGTGGTCCAACTAAAAAGAAAATAATTTTGATTAATCTTTTGGAAATACATATTTTGGCAATTAGAATGCCCTTTAACTAACAGTGGGCTCATTTTTGGTACTGAAAACTAAAGGTATAGAAAAATGAATGGTTTTATGCAAGTCACACTTGCTTCCTTAGAAGCAATCCAATGTTTTCTAGATTCAAAATTATTATTCAAATTGTTAGTAATACCAAGAGAAAAAGTTGTATGAAGTTTGTAAAGAAGAAATGTGGTGACTTGAATGAGGAAAAAAAAATTACAGTTATTTTTTAAACAACTACTATGTGTATGGTGCCATACTAGGAGTTGAGGGAATGAAAACAGAGGAATAGCTCATTGTCTCTACTTCAAGATTGGTGTAAAGATAGCAAAATACTATAATCATAGAAAGTTAGAACTGAAAGGAACCATTAAGTTATTTTAGAGATATGGGGAAAAAGACTCAGAAAGTTAAAGTGACTTTCCTAAGACTAATTCAGCTAATAGAATAGTGGGAAATAGATGTTTTAGCTTCCTCATCCATAGAATGAAGAGTTTAGATGTTTTTTCTAGGATGGAGTGATATGGGTTTTGCCCCAATGATTAAACTTTGGAGCAAGATACCAAAACCTTAAATAGTGCAAAAGCAGAATTATAGAATCTTCATTGCTATAAAGGAGTATTAAGTTTAATTCAAGTCCAAACAAAAGCTCCCATTTTGCCACATGATACATAAGAAATAATTAATCAAGACAGAAAGCTTTCAGTTTATCATTAAATTATTTTTTTAATTGAAGACCTAAATTTACACTACACAAATATGTGAAAATTTCCATGGATTTGTAACATTATCAATGTGATCCCTTCCCTTGATGATAATTACAATTTGTCTCTGCTCTTTCAACCAGTATAGTTCTTTCCAGTCTTTCATAAATATTCCACACAGGACTTATTTTCCTATATAGCAGGCTTTCTCATACCATCAGTTCTCCTTCAACACAAGATCTGTCTATCTTAATTTTTCTAATAAAAATGTCCTTAATATTAACCTTCTGCCAAGCTACTATCTTGAAATCCATTCTAGTCCATGGAAATGACCAACAAAATGATCTCTCCTTTTTCTTTTCTTTTTTCTTTTGACTTGCCCAAGATCATACAGCTAGGTAATTATTGTCTTAGGATAGATTTGAATTCAGGTCCTCCTGACTCCAGGGTTGGTGCTCTATCCACTTCATCACCTAGTGGCCCTCAATTTCTCATTCTTATAAGCAATATGAAATTCAAAATCATTTGTTTGGCATCAGTCAGCCACCAATTCCAGGAAAAAGTTTCCATGGCTATCTAAGATACTGTAAGTACATATTTGATATGAAGAATCTACTGCTAACCTCAAACATTGTACACAAAGAAATAAACAAAAAACCAAAAATGTCAAAGACAAAATCAGCATTTTATAGGATTAGAAATGATGAGTTATACTTTTACTTCAGACTATCATTTTTAACATTTGAATTTTTATCATTCAAGTTTCATACATCAAGATAAATAGCATTTCAATATTAATGCTTAGGGAAGAAATGTTAAGGAAATTAATGACTACCAACCACTCCCATAACAATGACCACTACCACCACAGCAATAAGATCATCCGTATAGAGATTTACTTGGACACACGAATTTCCACTGTATTTTGTTTATGTAGTTTTATTGAGCTCTATTCACTATCTGATTTGTGAATGGGGCTTGTAATATTGGATTCCAGTCAAGTAGTTCACTACCTCTACTAAGCAGTATGGGTATCCTGCCTCAATTTCCATTTGTTTTTTATTATTTTTATTATTGTTGTTGCTGTCATCATTGCTGTTTTGGTCTCTGAAACAAGTCAGGAAAGAATAATTTATAGAAGTTGAAAAGAGAAAGTGTTCCTACTACATTCTTCAAGATTTGAAATTAGTGTATTGGCAGAGAGAAGGAGAAGAAAAATACAGCAATGCATGATATTGTTCTAATATCTTCTAGTGTGACATTTGTCTCTCCCTCTCCCTCCTCTCCCCCTTCACAAGGAAAATATATTCTAGTACTGATTTGTTTTTCATTCCATTTCTCATTTGTTGGTCTTTTTATTTCTTTTTGTTGTAGACTTTCTCCTCCAGAGCTTAAACCATGCCCATCACCCTTCTTTTGTCTTACAATAAGATTCCATTTTTCCTGGATCTTCCAATTTGTTCACTTTTAGAGGATCTTGTCAGGAATTTAAGCTAGAGATCTGACTTGGCTCAATGCTCCTATGAAAAGGGACACCTCTGAGATTAATAGCTCTCTTTTTCAAATCTAATACCAAGTTTCTCCCTGAGTGATTGTGACATACACAATAATAGCCTCTGTTTATACATACCTATCATATTTTATACAATTTCGAGGACTAAATCAGACACTCAGTGTTCGGGAACACACATTTCATTCTTAAAGCTGTGCCAGCAAGAATGCTGAGTTGATATTTCAGGTATTTGAGACAAAAATAGAACAGAATGCATTCCTATTCCTCTCTGCCCCATACCCATATATCTTATTATCTCGTCAGCATTCTGTATCTAAGGACACACAAAGAACATGCTTGTTTTCTACCATCCAAAAATTTTATTTAATAATAACAAAGGATGTATACACAGTATGCTAAGATTTCAAGTTGAAAATAAATTTTTGGTTTGCATTGAAAGAATAATTTTTTTATAGTGGGAGAGTTTTACAATGAAAAAAATCACAAGTTGGAGAAAGAAAGAAAGAGAAAAAGAAAGGAAGAAATAAAGAGAAAGAAAGGGAGAAATAGAAAAAAGAGAGAAGGAAAGGAAGACAGGGAGAAAGAAGGAAAGAGAGAAAGGAAGGAAGGAAGAAAAAAGGGAGGAAGAAAGAAAGGAAGCAAGGAAGGATGAAAGTAGAAAAAATGAAGAGAGAAAGCAAGAAAGGAGGGATTGAAAAAAGGAAGATGTAAGGAAACAAGGAGTGAAGGAAGAAAGAGAGAGGGAAAGAAAAAGGAAGAAGGAAGGTGGGAATAAGGAAGGAAGGAAAAAGTGAAACTCATAAAATTTTGACAGACATTTTTTCAAGTTGTGAGATTGTAGACAGGTCATTTATCCTTGAAATTTAACTTTGTCATCTCTAAAACTCAAGTAAAGAAATCTGTTGTATATAATTCAAAGGTCTGTCTTGAGGATCTTTTACATTTGTCAAGTGCTATATAAATTCAGCTATTTAGAGTATGTTGTTCTTTACATTTTAACTTTAGTTTAATGTTTATACCCTTACCATTGTTTCAAGAACTATTATCTTTGTGGGTGTTCTCTTTCATCAGAGAGTAATGTGCAAAAGCAAAGAAGCCATGTATTTTAAACTTCATAGGTTTTTTTTTTTCCATTTAAAATGCTCTCATTAGTCTTTCATGGAAAGACCTTTAAGTGTACTGCCTATCTAGTTTTGTAAATTCCCAGATGGACAGTACCTCAGTTTTTGTCTGTCTCTTTTTTCCACTTTCCTCCCTCCCTGTCTGTCTCTGTCTCTTTCCTTTTGTTTCCCTTCCATTTCTCTCTCTCTCTCTCTCTCTCTCTCTCTCTCCCTCTCTTCTCTCTCTCACTCTTTCTCACTCTCATTTATTATCAATGAAGTATTGAAGCAACTGAATAAATACATGAAGTCAAATGACCAATAATTATGTGCTGTTTTATTTCCATCTGCTTATTTGCCTTTGAAGGAAAAGATGAATGCAACTGCCACATGGTGTAAAACCTGTTAAAGACAAAGATGAGGTCCTGTAATTGTTCCTCTTCAGTTCAGTATTCATTTTGAAGAATCTACAGCCTCTTTATGGGGGATGATATTATTATAAATTTCTGTCATTAGAGCTCATCTTTAACTCTTCTTCAGTGATTTGCATATCAGTTCTGATCAACTGAGGGACTCATGTCTGAGTCTGTTAATATTGCTGCTCTCTTCTTTACCATATAACTTGTGCACATTCATCAGCAAGAAGGGTAACTGGGAGCTATCTCTACTTTCTTATGAAAGCTGAGTACTGTGAGTTTCTTTTGTACATAATAACTGCAGGTGCTTTCCAGCTCTGAAATAATCCTGAGACCTGATAGCTGTTTTTCAAATTCTGTGATCATGGTCAGGTCTCAGAATACAACAAAGGCAGTAGATTGTTGCCTTCCCCTGGGTTGCTTAAAGTTACAGTCCTGATCTTTTGACCCTTCATTTCAGCAAGTTTGATTGCTCAAGGAACCCCAGTGAACATATTTGGAGCTAGTATGACATATGACTGTTCACTTGATTGTGAGTCTTAACACTCTCAGAATTTTCAAAGAACAAACGACTGCAATTGCTGCTTCTTGCACAGGATTATGTGACAACAAAAAACACAAATGTGATGCTGTCACTTGCACATTGATCTATTCTAGGCTCTAGGAACTATTTCTCCCAAATCATTACAGTGCATTTGAGCTCCAGTCTTCCTTGGGATTCCTCTTTTCTGTGTGTCCTAGGGCAGTACTTCCATGAAAGAAATGTGGGCCATTTTCACTGGGCAAAGCAGCTGGATTTTGCTTTTTTTCCAAAATGAAAATCCATTGGGGGGGAATTTTTCCCTAAGTAATGATACATCCTTTAAAATGTCTAATCTTATTAAACTACTAATCTTGTAGAATATAAATCTCAAAGTGGGATAGTAAGCTTTTGAATTGTTTCCTTACTGACTTTTATTCTTTTCATTCAAAAGCAACAGCAGCAGCAGCTCCCTTCAAGGGCCAACAAGATTTTCTAACCATGATATTTCTGCGTAAATATATCTGTTTTCAAAATGATGAGACATTTTCCCTCCAGAATGACAAGACAAGATCCCACTTGCACACTAGGTCCTTTTTTGGGGGTCCAATATTATAACCTCTTTCTATTTTTGTTTTTAAAAGGTGACCTGGCTTGTAGAGCTAAGTGCTTTTTAACCACTAGAGGGAAACATATCAATCTCCAATGAGCTCAGCAGGATCTACAAATAACAAAAAGGACCCTTAGGCTGGAGGGGTTGCAGTTTTTTTTTAATTTTGTTTTGTTTTGCATATTGATGATATTATGATGAGGAAGCAGGATAGGGGACATATTGATCCAACTATTTTTACTGTAGATATATTTTCTTTCATTGAACTGTCTTGGAATTAGTTCCAAAATACAGGAAATTGATTTCTGAAATGAATACCTATTTCAGGGCATCAATATCATGCCTAAATGATGCAACTTTTGGCAAGTATTGTAAATTATATCTAGTATATATTCTCCCCCTACATTTTTTCAGTACTGCAATACTGCAATAAAACCAAAAGAAAAAGTAATCTCTGAGTATGCCTTTGTAAAAGCAAAATTACTAATGGCCATGGCTGTTCATACTTCTGTTTCCTTTTGTTATTATATAAGATAGTTGAGCTGGATAATCTCACAAATCACTCCTTTAGAAAGTGTTTCTAAAAGGTTTTGTAGTGGACATTGGCAGAATAGGTAGCTGAACAGTTCTGTTTGTTGAACTTTGTTGTCTTATAGGAAAGATTCATAAGTCATGGTAATAGGAGGTGGGTGGAGAAGAGGTAATTTGACCCAGAAATGACTGCTGTGTAGAAACAAACAAATAAAAAAGATCAAGAAAGAATGTTATGCTGTAGGGTAAATTTATTTCCTCTAAGTACTGGTGAATACATTGTGGAACAGAGGAAATAACACTGGATTTAGAGGCAGGGGATTTGAATTAGAGTTCTTAGTCTGCTGCTTACTACCTGAATGATGTTCAGCATTCCCTTATAAGACCTCTTTGAGGCTCACTTTGCTCAACTCTAAAATGAGGGGGATAGGACAAGATAATATTTAAGGATACTTCAGCTCTAACAGTTCATTTCTTATTGTTAAAATAGATTTTAGTGACATATGTTGATTTAACATCACCTAGATTTCCTCAGTAACTCTCACTCTCACAAAGTCATTGTTTATAAAAGAAAAAAAGAGAAAGAAGATAGAGAAAAAATTCAACAAACTTATCTGTGTGTGTGTGTGTGTGTGTGTGTGTGTGTGTGTGTATGTGAATTATATTAAATGTAATCTTCCACTACCCTGGATACTTTATCTTTTAACAAAAGTGTTTTGGGGGTAGAAAGATATAATTTTATACCTTTTCTATGAGTACATTCTATGAGTCTAACTATTTATTTCTGTTTTTAAACAGATATACTAAAGTTACATTAAAAGATATCCCTTCCATTCTGACATACAGTCTTTTTGGTGTGGAGGAATCTAATTAAATGGAGGAGACTAATAGAATAATAACAATAATGTTAACCACTCCCCCCAAAACACACACACACACACACACACACACACACACACACACACACAAGCTATGCACCCATCTCTTCCAGGTTCTATATATATTTGAATTTCTGCACTAGATACAGGAAGATGTTAGATCTGACTATTCCCTGAAAGATGTTTTTAGTTTTGTACAGTGATCTATTCAAAAATTAGTATGGAGTAAACTAAAATGTGATACATTAACAGGAAGATTATAAAATGTATAAAGTGAGGACAGGGTGGATTAAAGGAAGGAATTTACCTAAATTCTCCCAAATTCCCCTCCAAATAAATTTAAAATAATCCCTCAAAATGAATTCTGGAGCAGCAGAACAGAGTGAAAAAATTATCCCAGACCCAGAAAATTTAGAAAGTCAGTATGAAACATTATCAACTATCTCTCTCACTGGGGTGAGAGAGGAGTGCAGTTTAGGACTAACCACTTCTCAGGAAGCCAGCAGCTGATGGCAGGTGACTGAACCAGCAGGGACAGCTGCTGTGGCTTCTAGAGTCCTCAGTTTATAGATAGTAAGGGACTCAGAAAACTGATTAGAAGGAGATTACAGGGAACTCTTTGCCAGGTTCAATATTGTGTTGTATTGCTCATTAGAGGCAATAATGAGGAGTAATAAAACACTAGAACATGAAATCACAGGGTATAGGGTCCTGATCCCAGTTCCAGCATGAAAGTACTTGTCGTCACTCCCAAATCAGAGCACAGGCCAGGAGATCAGTGACCACACCTCTCCTTGGATCATAACCACCTTAGAAGAACTGAAAGCTTAAAGATTTCCAATTATCTTTGAAAAAAAGAAGTACCAATTCTCCCCCCAAGTTTAGAATAATCCCCCTTTAACTTCAGGAAAAGTGTCCATTTTTAACATCAAGTTAAAGGTCAAGAGATAATCTGGGAAAATGAATAAACAAGAAAAAAAAAAAAAGAACCTGACCATAGAAAGTTACCACAGTGTCAGGGATCATTAAAACACAAATTCAGAAAAAAGACAACAGAGTAAAAAATTTCTAAATGCAAAGCCTCAAAAAAAAGCCCTGAATTGGTCTCAGGCACACACACACACACACACACACACACACACACACACACACACACACACAATTTATAGGAGAGTTGAAAAAAATTTTGAAAATCAAATAAAAGAGGTAGAGGGAAAATTGGGAAAAGAAATGAGAGTGAGGCAAGAAAATCATGGGGGGGAAAAGTCTGGTAAAAAAAAGTCACAAAAATATTGAAGAAAATAATACCTTAAAAAAACAACCTCCTGAAAGAGATCCCAAAATGACAACACTCAGAAAATATTATATCCAAATTCCAGAGCTCCTAGATCAAGTATAAAATATTACAGATATAAGGAAACAATAAAAGCATCATAGAACCACAGTCAGGGCAAAACACAATTTTGCAGCTTCTACTTAAAAATATTCCAGAAGGCAAAGAATGTAGGATTATAACCAAAGTTCACCCACCCAACAAAATCAAGTGTAATCTTTCAGGAGATATAATTGTGAAGAAATATTATTGAGTTATAAGAGACAACAGGCAAGATGATTTCAGAAAAACCTAGAAGGATTGATTGAATTGATGCAAAATGAATCAGCAATGAATGACTTAGCTATTTACAGCAATACAATGATTCAAGACACTTGTGAAGGGTTTTTGATGAAAAATGATATCTACCCTCAAGGAAAGAAATAATGGACCTGATTGAGGTTGGATGTAGATCAAAGTAAACCTTTTTTTAAACTTTTGTTTTGTTTTGTTTTTTTAGTTTGGTTCCTTTCACAAAATGACTAATATGGAAATATGCTTTTATATGCCAGCACATGTATAATTTTTATCAAACTATTTTCTTTTGCAAGCACGTGCAGGGGGGAGGGAGTGAAGTAGAGAATATGAAACTTAAAATTTAAAGAAAATGAATATCAAAAACTTTTACTTGCAAAAGGGAAAAAAATAAACTAAGAAAAGAGAAAAGGTGCATTTAAATTTGAGAAAGATTTGTTCTTTTGGAAAATCAGGGAAAACTGTGGGAAAAATGGCTCTGATATTTGGACTTGAGGGATAAGTAGTATTTCAACGGGCTATTGACTTTGAAGACGAAAGAAATGCATTCAAGCTTTGTTTTACCATGAGTTGGGTAGGGTTCAAATTAAACTGCTAAATCTGACAATATGGAAAGTAGTTTGGGAAGGGGGATGATGCTATTTTTCAAGTCTCTGGTGCATGTGAAGGAGGAAACAGATTCTGAAGCAAGAATGTAAAGGATAAGGAGTCTTTTTTTTTCTGTAGGTACTAGACAGACATATATTCCATCAGTCTATACAATTTTTAAGAAGGAAGCACCCACTTGGGAGATTCCAGAGAACAACTTCTGTTGAAAGACATTCAGTGTTACTCATTCAGTTGGTTGGAGGCAGCCTCTGCACTGTGTATGAATTGGAGTTGGATATGTCTTTGTTTTTATGGGACAGGGATAGTTTCTCACTTTTAGCAGTTTTGGGGTGTGAACTCATTGAATAGATTTCTTAAGTAAGAAGAAAATAACTCAAAGATACCTCCTCTCCTCTTAGGCTTATAATCCAGAGAAGCAGTATTTGGAGTTTTGTATATGGTTATAGATCCTGGACAACTTGGAAACCTCAACTTTATCTATTTGTTTTCTATTTATTGCTGTCCAATATGTTAGAGTTGTAAATCATTCAACCAACAAACATATTTAAAAACTCTTACAAAGGTCTAGTCATTGTACTAAGCATAGAAGATAAAAAGGAAAAATCAAAACAAAAACAATGGTCTTGTCCTCAAGGATCCCATATTCTAATGAAGAAGATGACATTCAGATAACTGTGTAAATTTATGTCATAAATAATAAATGAAAAATAATCTCAGAAGAAAGGCATTTTAAGTTTAGGGGTAGTTGTGTGGAGACTGAGGTAAGGAAGAGAAGGGAACACATTATTTAACTGCCTTCAATGTGCTAGACAATGTGAACCCCTTCAGGGTAAAACCTAGTGCCCAGCACTTGGTAGGTGAGACATTTTTATTTTCCATTTAATTTCATTCTGACAAAAAATTTTGGAATATAGGAGTCATTATCCCTATTTTATAGTTGAGGAAACTGAAACTGATAAGGGTTAAGTGACATCCATGGTCAGACAATTAGTACCTATCTGAAGTCACATTTATACTTAGGTCTTCCTAACTCAAATGAATACTTTATCCTATGCACTCTCTACTGGGGCAAGACTTATCTAGGAATTGGCATTTGAACTATCTTTTATGAAGTTAAGTTGTCAGAATCAAGGAAAAAGAGCATTGCAAGCTTGAATGAACATCAGCCAGTGCCAGTAGATTTAGAAGGAATAGTAGCAAACATCTATTAAAATATTTTAATATTAATTAATATCGCAGATGAGAAAGATTGAGACCCAAAGGGATTTGGTGACTAGCACATGATCACACAATTAGTTCTTGGCAAAATTAACACTAAATGTAAGATTTTTTTTGAGCCCTTGTGTACTTTTTTTTCCCCCTCATTTAGTTCAAATATTTTTCAGTTGTTGTATGACTCTTCATGACCACATTCGGGGTTTTCTTGGCAGGGATAGTGAATTAGTTTATCATTTTCTTTTCCATTAATTTTACAGATTAGGAAATTAAATCAAGTTAAGACTTGCCCAGGTTACAAAGCTAGTGTCTGAGGCCAGATTTGACCTCAGGAAGATGAATCTGTCTAACTCTAGACCTCTCACTCAACCTACTATGTGACTTAGTTTTCTCACATGATTATTCTAATGACAAACTATATTAAAGCTTGTAAAAATGGAGAAAAATATAACCTTGATAATGCTCCCCTCCCCACTTCCCAGGAAAAAATCCCAAGCCTCTCAAATTAATTTCTTTATCTTTAGAAAGGTCATGCATCTCTTATTCTGGTCCCAGTACTTTACCACAATAGGAGAAGATACAAATTAAAGGGGAAACAAAGCTAACCAAAATGATTTTATATTAAATTATTACAGAAATCAAAATGACAATGACTATTCATAATGTTGTTAATTCAAAACCAAATTTTATATAGCTTGAGGTAGTGTGCATTAAGGAAAAGTATTCTTGACTTGGAATTAGGTTCAAATATCAGGTTGGATATTAGCCATGTGAATATGAAGAAGTGTCACAATCTCTTTGAACCTCAGTTTCTTCTTATTTAAAATGAGGTTAGAAATCCTTGCAGAGTCAATCTCATTTGGTCACTATACAAACCTTAAAGGGCTAAAGGCAATGATTCCTAGAGTCCGAGAGAATACTATGGTACAATGTCTTAGAGTGATTCTTTTTTAAACTTCACAATATTATTGTGAATTATTTACTAACATTATTCCCATTTTATAGATGAAGAAACTGAGGCTGACAAATTAACTTCCTTGGCCTGGTTAATATAGCTAGTCAGTGTCTTAAGCAAGATTTGAATTCAGGTATTGCACACTCCAAGATAAACCTGCTATCTCTGCCACTTAAACTGCTCACAGAACAAGAACAAATACATCCTTGGGGTAATCCCTTGGAGACATTTTGGCATGGTCAAATTAAGGACAATTTAATAGCTCAAATTGAGCCAGTCATTTTAATTGTACTTAACTCTTAGTAACTCAAATTGAGGTCTTGACAAAAATAATAAAATTGTTTGCCCCTTCTTTCTCCAGCTCATTTTGCAGATGAGAAAATTGAAGTAATTGATATTTAGTGACTTGCCCAGGATCATACAACTAGTATCTGAGGCCACATTTGAACTCAAGAAGATGAACCTTCTTAATTTCAATTCCAGTGTTCTATCTACTAAACACCTAGCTATTCACACTTTTCTTTTAAATTTATTTATTTATTTTCATCCATTTGTAGAAAATTTCCCTCCACCCTCTCTTCCCACCCCTCCTCCTCTCAGCAGGAAACAGTATAGCATTTTACATACACATTTTGTTAAGCATATTTAAAAATTAGTGACTTTATTTGGGTGAGGAGTGCTTTATAAAATTGTTTTCATACAATTAGTTTCTGGGTTTATCTTGGGAGGTAAATTCCCAAGTATTAAATGTTTTTACAGTTATCTTAAATGGAATTTCCCTTTCTATCTCTTGTTCTTGGGATTTGTTTGTATATAGAAATACTGATGATTTATGTGAGTTTATTTTATATCCCTCTACTTTATTGAATTTGTTAATTGTTTCAAGGAGTTTTTTAGATGATTTTTAGATGATTTAGATGATACCATCAAATCATCTGCAGAGTGAAAGTTTTGCTTCTTCATTTAAATTTTTTTTAAATTTTAATCCATTTGTACATGTATATTTCAAAGTTACAAAATTTCCCTCCACCCTTCCTTCCCACCCCCCTCCCCTCAGTAGAGAACAGTCAGGTTTGCATTTTGCATACATATGTCATTAAATATATTTACAAATTAGTGATTTTTGGCATGAGGAATTATGATTGAGGGAAAGAGATATATGAGATGATTTTTATAATGTGTTCATCAGGTTCAGTAGGTGTGTTTTTTTCTGTGTGTTTTATTTTGTTTTGTTTTGTTCTTCCTCTAGTTGGGGATAAGTATTATTTGTCTAATACAGTTGTCTTAGCTCTCTAGACTGTCCAGATGAGTTACTTCCATCACGGTTGTTCATTTCATAATGTTGATGTGAATGTTGGATCCAATGTTCTCTTGGCTCTACTCCCTTCTCTCAGCATTCCATACTTCTCTAGAGTCTGACCATTTATGGTTCTTATAGAACAATCATATTCCATAGTGTTCATATACCATAACTTGTTTAGCCATTCTCCAATTGATGAACATTCTCCGCAATTTCCAATTCTTTGCCACTACAAAAAGATCTGCCATGAAAATTTTGGAACATGTAGGAATTTTCCCATTTTTTACAATTTCTTCTGGATATAGTCTTAGAATTGGAATTGCTGGGTCAAGGGTATGAACAGTTTTATTGCTCTTTGGGCATAGTTCCATATTGCTCTCCAGAAAGATTGGATCCATTAACAACTTCACTAGCAAGGCATCAGTGTCCCAGTCCTCCCACAACCTCTCCAACATTAGTCATCTTCTCTTTTTTTTCATCTGGGTTAAACATTGTTGTTTTAATTTGTATTTCTCTAATCAATAGTGATTTGGAGAATTTTTTCATATGATTATGTATAGCTTTAATTTCTCTATTTCAAAACTGTCTATTCATATCCTTTGACCATTTATCAATTGAGGAATAACTTGTGACCTTATAGTTTTGCTTCATCATTAACAATTCTGATTTTTTTCTTCTTTTATTGCTACCACTAGCATTTCTAATACTATATAAATAGTAATGGTGATAATGGGCATCCTTGTTTCACCCCTCCAATTTTATTCCCATTACTTATAATATTTGATGATGGTTTTAGATAAATACTATATATGATTTTAGGGAAAACTTCATTTATTCCTAAACTTTCTAGCATTTTTACTAGGAATAGATGTTGTATTTTATCAAATGCTTTTTTTCAGCATTTATTGAAATAAACCATAGGATTTCTCTTGATTTTGCTATTGATATATTCAGTTATGTTGAATGTTTTCCTAATATAGAACCATCCCTGCCTACCTGGTATAAATACTATCTGATCATGGTGTATTATACTATTAATTTGCTGTAGTCTCATTGCTAAAATTTTATTTAAGATTTTTGCATCAATATTCATTAGGGAAATTGACCTATAATTTTCTTTGTCTGTTTTGGTTCTTCCTGGTTTCAGCATCAACACAATGTTTGGGTCATAAAAAGGAGTTTGGCAGAACTCCTTCTTCTCCTATTTTTTAAAATAGTTTATGTAGAATAAGAATTAATTGTTTCTTAAATGTTCAGTAGAATTCACTTGTAAATCCATCTGGACCTGGAGACTTTTTTAAGGGAGTTTATTGATGGTTTCTTCAATTTCTTTTTTCTGAAATAGAGCTACTTAAGGAAAATATTTCCTCTTCTGTTAATCTGGGCAATTTGTATTTTTGTAAATATTCATCTGTTTCACTAAAGTTATTCAATTTATTGGCATACAGTTTGGGAAAATAACTCGGAATTATCTCTAATTTGCTCCTCATTGGTTAGCTATGATACTCATCATTAGTTCTTTCTGGAGTAATTGTTTTGTTTTGTTTTGCTTTTGGGAGGGTAAAAGTTTGGGGTATGTTAGTCAAATAAAATATCCCATTTATAACTAGAAAATAAATTTAGCCAACTTACAAACTAATCTAAATATGTCTTCTAATATACTCTTGCTAGTTTATGGAACAATAAAGAATCAAGTCTTTGTTAAGAAAAGCACTCTGATTCTCTTGAAACAATAAAAAAGTCAGACATTAACTTCATTCCAATTAGAGCTGAAGGCTACAAGTGTTAATCCTTGGATGTCACAAAGCCTGGGTTCACATTGGGAAGGATTTTTGACACATGAATTTGTAGTAATTATTCACGTAAAATACAGCAGAGTGTTTTTAGAGGGGAAATGTGCCTGGAGTATTTCAACAACATAATTGACTGTTTTTATGTGTGTCATGGCATTTCTTAAAACTTTGGCTGGGTTTGTGGTGTTTCACATCACAGAAAAGGAAATAAAGCTGTATTATAGTTTACTTACATCAGTATAGAGAAGAAAATCCAATTTCAAAGGGGCAAGAGTTTTTTGTGTATATGTCTACATTGTTTGTGTGTGTGTGTATGTGTGTGTGTGTGTGTGTGTGTGTGTGTGTGTGTGTGTGTGTGTGTGTATGTTTTCTTTGTGGAAAGCAGGGGTCTGTGCTGTGTTTTCATTTCCTGTATTTTTGACTTCCAGTGCTCCCCATCAAAAAGTTCTGAATACAAAAAGCAGGACTTGCCTAAAGCACAAAGCCAGTACCCATTTTTATTATTACTCTTGACGAGTTCCTGCAATATCAAACTGAACCTTGAAATCCTATTCGTGCTCAGTTGCTAGCACTGCGGGAGGAAAACAGTACAAAATGGGAGAAATAACAGGCTTGGTTAAGCAGTCAGAAGTTCCTCAATGAATCTATATGTCAAGTTTAGAAACTAGGAGAACCTGAAAAATTTTGAAAAACTGTGAAATAAAATTTAGTGATTGGTGAGAGTCAGGGAACAGGAACCTTTGTCATTTAAGAAGTAGTTGGATTTAAATCCATGCTTTTTATTGTCAAATCAATTTCTAAAGGTTATAAGATCACAGAGCTAAAAGAGATATTAGAAGAAAACCATTGTAACTTCTTCATTTTTATAGATGAGAAAACTGAAGTCTAGACAGGTTAAGTGATTTGCAAAGGTCATAGAACTAGTAAGTAATAGAAACAAAATTTGAACCTAGACTTTAATATTCCAAAGTTAGTATATTTAGAACTTCAATTTTGAAATGTTTTATTGTCCTGGACTATCCAGTTTTAAAATTCCTAATGCTATAGAAATGGCAAACTCCATTAAATATTGTGCATTATTTTTATATATTTGATAATTAATTTTTGTGATAAAATTTTGCTTATAACATTTTATCTACTTTATCCCAACTCAAATAACTTCTCAGAGTGTGGGAGTGACCCTTGGTTCTCAGAAACTCTGACATTGGAATGGCAGGACTGGATAGTACTGCCAAATTTGAATGACTTCAATTTTGACCTAATATATACTCATAGATATTCTATACACACCAAAGGATATGCCTAGTTAAATTCAGAGAGATTTATCACCAGATAGTTTGTGATCAGTACATCATTCATTCATTAATTTGTTTATTTGTACACAATGATTTTTGAAACTGTCTTCTCAATATGGAAACTATAGTGAACTGAACTAATGGATAGTGCATCTACATGCACCAAATTTGTAAACTTTAATTGTTGAAGTATCACATTCTCTTTGGATTCCTTCTGAAAATAATTGCTTTCATTGCTTCTTTGTTTCTGTGAAGGAAAATAAATGATTTTAAAATCTCTCAGGATCAACTATAAAATGAGGGGGTTAGACTAGATGATCTCAATTTGTATATTCTAGTGCTAAGTTCATGATTCTTTGATTCTCCACACTAACACATTCATGTTCTTCTGCCTCATCTTGTTATGGAGTTGACTTTAGGTTCACAAAGTATGAAATCTTATTATATCTACCATTCCTGTGAAGTATATATAGTTTCTCAGGACTTACAAAGGAAAAAAAAGGCTTCCTGCATAGACACAGCAATCACCTACATATCTGTTGTCCAAGGACTAACCTAAGATGGGTGATGCTTATTTACTTAAAAATGTAACCACAGGTCATAATTTTTATATCTTTTTTAACCTTAACAATTCACAATAGTCAAATATTCTCAATGTTGCTGGAAGTTAGACCAACTTCCAACAAAATTACATAGTTTTGAGAGTAAGACTATTATTTTAATATTCCATATTCTTTTTTATTATACAGAACAAATTAATGTGGTTCATTTTGTCTAAAATAGATTACATGAAAAATTGTAATGGGAAATGCCATTTTAGACAGATTGAGGAGGGTCTTATGAGCCAAACTGAGTAGTTTGTATTTTATATAAACTACGATATAGGGGACAGATAGATTTTCAGTAGGGAATGTCATGGTTAGTTTTATGTCTTAGGGAGATTATTTAGGTAGCTGCCTGAAGGATACATTGGAGAGAGGAGTTATGTCAGGTAACCAATTAGGAGCTTATTACAGTAGACAAGGTGAGTAGAGAAGAGTTCCTGAGCTAGGTGGCACTCTCAAAAAAGAATAAATTTAAGAGAGTTATATGGAGGAAGAATCAATAAGATTGGCTAGAGGGATGAAGAAGATGGCAGACTTGAAGCAGAAGGTATAATGACTGAAATGGGTGTGGTTCTCCCAGCAAAAAGAAGTAGGAAGGAAGCAAATTTAAAATAAATAATTTCAGCTTTTGATGAATTGTTTTTGATGTCCCAAAAGAAATCCAAGCCAGGTCCATCAGACAACTGGCGATATAAGAGGGAAGTAAAGGCAGAGAATAGGACTGGTAAGATATGCATAGAAACAATTACACAAGCAAGAAAACCATCTATGTAAGTCTATATATGTAGCCATTTGGGAATCATCTGCATAGATAAGGAACTTGAATATAGGGAGTTGTTAAAATCACCAAAAAAGTATAAATAGAGGAGATAAAAGTAAAACCTTTCAGATTACTTGCAGGATATCCATGCTTAAAGTGGGAAGGTGGATGATGCAGCAAAGAAAACTGATAAATCTTAATTTGTTAAGAACTGAACCAGAAACTAATGTTATGAAATTTAATAAAGGAGAATATTCAGTAGAAGTTGTTCACAGTATCACAAGTTTTAGAAAGTTCAAAGGGGTAAGACTTGAAAAAAAAGGTACTATTTTAGCAATTAGGAGATCACAGGTAACCTCTGAGAGCAATTTCAATAGAGTGATGATGGGGTTAGAAGTCAAATTGAAAAGGGCAAAAAATTGAGTGGGTGATTAGGAATTAGAAGCAGGAATCCAAGAAAAATCTTTCTAATACTTTAGTATTGAAAGAAAGGAGAGATGTAAAATTATAGTTTGAGAGACTCATTATTCCTAACACATACCCTACACATAAGCATTTGTTAAATTAAACTATATAAATAGTGTAGCTTCCATAGTAAGACACAAATCTAAAAGAAATGCTAAAAGGTATTTAATATTCTCACTTTACAACTGAGAAATCTGTCGTTCAGAGAGGGAATGTTATTTCACCAAGGAGATACATTTAGTAAGTAAAGTGGCAAAATACATTCGATGTCTTATCTGGGTGCAGTGTTCTTTCTAGACTATGACAATGGGTATCCAAAACTTTAAGTTTTAATGATACACGATAATATATTATTGTTACTTTACTTCAGTGAGGAATAATAAATAGAAGTTCTTTATAGTGGCAGAAGCTTAAATTGTGACCTCCAAGCAAAATTTTCAAAGAGGGACTCTATTTCTAGCCCACTGACATTCCAGAAATGCACTCACCATAAATCCTGTGAACTCTCTTAATTTGTCAGCTCTGAACACAATGGAATTCAGTTTTTTCCCCCTCAAAGGGAATTCAGAATCAAAGTCACAGAATATCAGGGGTGGAAGCTACCTTAGCGATCATTTAGCCCACTCAATTTGTTTTATAAATGACTTTTCACTGCATTAATTTTAAGGTTAGTTTAGAGTTACTACAGATTTCAGCTTTTAAAGTTTTTCAGGGTTTTTTAAAAGTTCTTCAGGGTTCCTTAAGTTCAAAATAGGTTTTAGACCTTTCAGAAATGTGATAAGATATCTAGAGTTGTCTATTAATCCATTGTATTCCTTTGACAAGACAGGATGCTAACAAAAGAGATATGTGAATAAGTTCAGGGATTCCACAAAAGGGAACTTTACTCTCAGTTGGCTAAAAAAGTTGATTTGAAGAAAAAAATTAAATTGTGAAAGATATTGACTGGGATTACACAAATGGAAGTTCGAGTTATTTGGTGACAATATTTGAAGTAGTTATGAAAGGAATCCCAAAAGTGATCATATTGTCTTGGAGATGATAATAGAAATGGAAGACATGTATTTGCAGGGGACAAGTAGTTATATTGTTTAATGGTTTCCTGTAATGAAGTTGTAGGCATTGTGGGACAGTATCTTATACCTTAAGAAAAGTGATATAAAATAATACTAGTGAGAACATATGTCGTCTATTATCTAAATATATATTTTCTCTTCAGGATAGAATGAGATTTATTTGATTTGTCTTTGCTGTTAAGTCCCTAGAAATCATCACAGTCTTGCATATAAAGGGGGATTAACAAATGTTCATCTAAGTTGAAGTTGTTACATATAAAGAAACTGATGTGGCTACATAGGAGGTTCTACTCAGAGTTCAGATTCCTGTCTGTATAATATTTGAAATTAGTGTTTCCATGTTTTAAAATTTTTATGCTACAGTCATATCTGGCAATACCTCTCTTCCCCACCCAACTAGAAAGTTAAATACTTTTTTTTGTAATAAAACCTGAAAGTTATGATTCCATTTGATTAGAGAGGTAACATTTTCCCTCTTAGTCTTTAGCAGCTCCACTAAGAGGACAAATGTATGTTTCATCTGTCAAAGAGAACTTTCTAAACCATAAACTCCAGTGGCTTTCTCTTATCCTCAGGATCAAGTATAAATCCTATTTTGATTTTCAAGCCTTTAGTAATCTCATCTGCTAACTTTCCAGTCTTTTTTATACCTTTCATTCAGTGACATTACATTCATTAGATAAAGATTTCTCCCATCCTTCCTTCTTTCCTTTTTTCCTGTCTCCTTTTTGCTAATTCGAAAAAGCACATTAGGTGTCTCTACTGCTTTTCTCACTCACCTTCAAACCCTCTGAAGTCTCACTTTCAGTCTTATCATTCAACCAGAATTGCTCTCTCCAAGTTACCAATAATCTTTTAATGCCAAATTTAATAGACATCTAAGTTCTGCAATGTAGTCTATTCATCCCAATGGGCCCTTCTCTATTGCTTTCTGTATAATTAAAAAAAAATAATTCTTCATAAACTATTGTATTCCATGTTCCACTGCTATTTGCTGCTAACATAAATAAAAGTGAATTCAGACTTTAAAAGATTAAGAGAGGGACATACAACTAAATTTGAATATTCAATGTGATGACAAGGTTTTTTTTAATGAAGTATAATTGAAAGAATGGGGAAGTTATTCTTACAAGAGATAAGAAAATAGGAGGTATAAATGATAGGTGCCTTTTATTATGTTTCCTCCAAGAGATTTTCCCCTCTGTAATCTTCATTTTTTGATTTATCTTCAATCTCTCCCTCTCTATTGACTCATTTACAAGCCCATATTTCATTTCTGAAACAAAACAAACAAACAAATAAACAAAAACCCCTCACTTGATCCTTCTCACTTAAAATCACTCTATACCTCTGTGGCCCTTTGTAGCTAAACTCCTTGAAAAAGCTTCCTATAATAGGTATTTCCACAGTATTTTCTCTCATTCTTTTCTTAACACTTTACAATCTGGCTTCTGACATTTTCATTCTACCAAAAGTTCTTTCTCCAAGGTTATAATGATCTTTTATTTGCCAAATCTAATGACATTTTCTCCAAACTTATTCTCCTTAACTGCTTTACAATCTTTGATAAGGCTGATAATTTTCTTCTCTCTAAGTTTTTGGGATACTACTCTGTCCTGATTTTCCTACTTATATAACCACTCCTCTGTCTCCTTTTTCTGGATCCTCCTTCAGATCTTGTTCTCTACCCATAGGTAACCTTTAGGCTTCTATTCTTGGCCCTTTCTCTTCTCCTTTTATGTAATTTCACTTGATGATTTCATTAACTCTTAAGGATTTAATTACTATTTTTATGTTGATAATTCCCAAATCTACCTTTATTCACTCAATGTCTCTGCAGACTTACAATCTTGAATCTCTAATTGCCTTTCAGAAATAGATGTCCAGTAGATATTTTAAGTTCAATATGTCTAAAGAAATAACTCATTATCTTTCCCCTAAATCCCCCCTCATTCTTACCTTCCCTATTACTGTGTACAGCAACACCCTCCTCTCAGTCCCTCAGGCTCTCAACCTAGGCATTGAACTGGATTCATCATCAGCTCTTTCCCTCCTCCCCTCATATCCAAGTTATTACAAAGGACAGTCGATTTCAATTTTGCCACCATTCTTGACTGTCCCTCTTCTCTCTGACACTGCCACAATTCTAGTTCAAGTTCTCATCATCTCAAGCCTAAGCTATTGGAAAAAAGTGTACTGTTGGATCCATCTGCCTCAATTCTAACCCCTTTCCAATCCATGCTCCATCATAAGATGCTTTTCCTAAAAAAGTAGGTCTGATAGTGTCATTTACCTCTCACTACATTCAAATGACTTCAAGTAACAAAGACCATTTTTTTTTGTCATTCAAAGCCTTTCATAAATCACTCTTTCCTATGTTTATAGCTTTCTTACACCTCACTTTTTTTTAGGTTTTTTTTTTTGTAAGGCAAATGGGGTTAAGTGGCTTGCCCAAGGCCACACAGCTAGGTAATTATTAAGTGTCTGAGACCAGATTTGAACCCAGGTACTCCTGACTCCAAGGCCGGTACTTTACCCACTACGCCACCTAGCCGCCCCCCCTACACCTCACTTCTTGACAGGTATTCTTCAATCCAGTGACATTGACTCCTGGCTATTCCACAAAGAATACAGTTCATCACTCAGTTCTGGGCATTTTTTCTGACTTTCTCCCACCACTGGTATACTCTCCCTTCTCTGCTCTAACCACTGACCAATTGGCTTTCTTTAAATCCCAACTGAAATTCCATCTAATACTTCCCTAATCCCTTTTAGCTCCAATTCTTCACTTTATTATGTTCTCATTTTTCTTGTGTATAATTGGCATATATATATGCATATGTACACATATGTATATACATACATATTGATATATATGTGTGTGTATGCATGTATATACACATATATGTTTGCATGTTGCTTTCCTATTATATTATAAGCTCCTTGGCAGATAGGACTTTCTTTTGCCTCTTTTTGTTTCCCTAACAAATAAAATGTGAAATTTGTTTTAGCACAGTATTTGGTAAAAAATAGATATTTAATAAATGTTTGCTGATTGCTTGATTTAAATATTGGATGGACAGTTATTTAAAAGTCTTTAGGGATAGGAGATGGTACCATCAGTGCTATCCTAGATAGCTGAATTAGAATCTAATGGATGCAATTTGCAAAGAGTCAGATTTGGACTAAACATGATGAAGAATTTCCTAACAATTAAAGCTGTCTATTAGTGTAATAGCTTTCTCCAGTAGGTGGTAAGCTCCATTCTCTGGAGATATTTAAACAGCGGCTGAATTACCATCTGTTAGGAATGTCATAGAAAGTATTCCTCACTGAGTGGGAGGTTGAACTAGATGACCTCCCTAGTCCCCTCTAACATTATATTCTGTTATCCTAAGAGCTGTCACTACTCTTGGAGCTCCAAATGTCATCTTGAGAGATAAAAAGTTCCTTTTTTTAATCTACTTTTTGTTAAAAAAAATTAAGCTCAGACCTCAGATTTTTATCTATCAACTCCCTTTTTAAAAGAGAAGTTTGGTGGAAAGAAATAAAAATTCTTTCTTTCTTTCAACAAAACAAATTAACTTTCTAAAATGTTTCCATCTCCGTGCAGTGTAATGTTTGAGGTAAAACAGCTTGTTGTCTTCTCATGCTTCACAAAGTATGCTCCCACATTCTGGAATGATTCATCTTCTATCTTCATCCTATAACAAACATCATAACTATTGACTTCAACATTTGTCTTCACAGATTCTTGATTTAAATTTTTTTTTATTTATTCATTTAGTTTATCTAACCCAATTAATTTCGTCTATACCGTGTCCTCATTAGGAAATATCCTGCTGGTAACATATGAAAATCTGGAATTCCATTCTAATTGAAATCTCCTATCTTTCTATGGGTCCATTCCTTTTTTTTTGTCAGTTCCTGTTTTGCCTTTTCTAAGCAATTATTTAAGCATTGGCTTTAATTCTCTTTTTTGTTCTGCCATGCTTATGTTATTAATCCTCATATAGATGAATTGGTATGTATACACTTACTCTGTTCCTTATAGTAGTCAAAACCCAAGTTCTTGACTACACTAAAAATTTATGCCATCTGACTTCAGCTGCTCCTCAAGTCTACCCTTTTCTATCTATTGCTGTTATCCATGTTTAATTCATTCTCCACTGCATTATCCAAGACAGCTGTTTCAAACTTTGCTACTTTCCTCAATCACCCACCTTAATCCCTAAACCCGTTATTTTATGATGATTATCTTGTCTCCTATCCATTGAGATGGTAAAGGTCAGCTATAACATTCACTTTCAGCTTTCTTTATCTCCATAACACAATGTCTGAGACTTAAAACTATTTTCTTCTTTTTCTCTCTAAAAGAAGGAAGTACAAGGCAAGGTTAATATATACACTTGGGCTTTTAATCTTTTCTCTTATTGGTCCTTGATTTGTCAAAATTTCCTTTTTCTTTAAACTTCAGCATTTCTTTTTATTCTATTGATTTTTCTTTCTGATTTTTCTCTAAAATATAATAGAAAAAAATTTCTTCCCTCATCCCATCTACTTTTCTGAAGCAATGGTTATCTATTGCTTTTTTCTTCATCTTTGACTTTCTTTAAAAAACAATCCACTTGCATTCTGACCATCTTCCTCACCTCTCTCTCACCTGAACTGAGACACTTTTGCTCAGTTACTAAACTCCAAGTAGTGAGATTGTGCTTTATCTTGCTTTCTTGAATTATGTCACTAAACCATTTGCTAAGCATTCCCAAATCATGTCAATATGTATTTATCTCTTCCCTTTTTATTTCTCCTTTATCTGTTTTCTTTCTAAGTGGCCAGGGGATCTCTTGCTTGTTTATATCTGAATCCTCAGTACTTAGCTCAGTGCCTGAGACATAAACATTGTGTTTTCATTTATTAATTAAAATATTTATGTTCTGTGTAGAAGATCCCCAAATCTATATTCCTAACACTCACTCTCTTCCTGCCTGAATTCTAGTTCATGGTGTCCAATTTTTAGCTATCTCCATTTAAATGTCCCATAAAAACAATTTTCCTAAAACATATGTGTATCCCCTTGTCTTGCCTGTTTCTGTTAAAGACACAGCTATCTTTTCTGTCATTTTTACTTAAAACCATGGGGTCACTTTTGATTTCACTCAATTTTCTCACTTCCATATCAATTAGTCTCTAAATCTGGCCAGTTCTACCTTTGAAATATTTCTTAAACTTGATTTGTTCTTTTCTCTCCAACAACTTTTTTCAGGTGAGCATTAACTCCCATGAAAACTATGCTATTATACTAATCTCCTCTGTTCTGCTGTCTGATGAATAGTCCCAAAGCACAGCACTCATTATGCTACTGTCCTCTATCCCCTCTGACAGTATACAATGACTCTTCATTGCTTTTGTAATCAAATATAAACTCCTTAGTGAGGCATATAAAGTATCTCTATGGTATGATACTAACCTGCCTTTTTTCTCATTACTTTCCTTTCATATATCCTATGATCTAGTGATTTGTGAATATTTACCTCCCCCTCAACTTTAACTTTCCTACCTTTATTCATTTGCTTATAATATACATTCTCCCTAGAATGTAACTCCCTCTTCTTATCCCTATTCTACTTGTGTAATTTTTATCCTCTCCTTCAAAGCCCAAGTCAAATGTCACTTTATCCATGACATTTTCCTTTAATCTCTCATTGGAAAGTATTCTTTCCTTCTACCTACATAGGGCTTGATCTGGACAGTACTTTACAGGAAGGAGTGATTCTGATGAAAAACAGTAGTGCCATGTAGAAATATCAGTTAACAGAACTTACAGATCATCACCAGGAAATGAGAACTGATGACAGTAGGGAACAGAAGAGTTGATGGCCTCCAATGGCCAGACTGATGATCAGTGATTTGAGTCACTGGATTGGCTTAAAATATTTACTCCCTAAACTCCTCAGTGCTCAAACTTACTTGGAGGTGTAGACAAAGCACCTATTTATCTCTAATAGGAAATTGCCCTGTCATCCATGAGGTTATTTTTTGAATTGTCTAATAAGTTATGAGAAATAAGGAGTCAATACCCAAATTTAGCTTTAACTATGCTCCACAAACAAGAAGGGGAATGGGGTAGAGAGGGAAAGGCAGTAACACTCAGTCTCCAGGTTTATTAGCCTGAGCATACAGGCAAACCTGGGTTGGTAAAGCCTTATCAGTCAAACTAATTATCCTTTGCTCAGAATCTGTTTTTCTTTTACTGGGTTTCCATAGCTCTAGTGTTTCCTGAACTATAAGGTATAATAACACATATCAACTTACTTGATTAAACTATAAACTCTTGAAGACAGGCATCACAATTTATACTTTTTTTTATATCTCATAGCACTTAGAGTATCAAAGTACCTTTCATGTAATAGATACTTAAGAAAATATTGGTTTTAAAGGAATCATTCAAAATTATTTTTATTTATTTATGCATATATATTTATTTATGCATAACTTTTGAATTCAGTTGCCAACCTTATAGCATCTTTTGATTAGGAATGGTTATATTTCTAGGTTGAACCAGAATAATAAGACAATGTTCTAGACATTGAAAAACACAAAAAAGTTTCTTAGAGAAGATGCCTCCTTGAAAGAGCACATTTTTAAATAGTGCTTATTCATTCATGTTAATATGGAAGAAAGGAGGGGACAGAATAAAGTTTAATTAGTCAGCTACTATGTGGCAGGCATTATGCTAAGAGTTTTATGAATATTTGATCCTTGTAACATATCTCTCAGGTAGGTTCTATAAATATACTTGAATCCAGTTGAAGAAAACTGAGGCAAACAGACTAAGTGATTTGCTGAGGGGTCACACAACTAGTTAAATGTATAAGATTAGATTTGGCTCCAGACCTAGTACATCATATATTATATAATCTAATTATTCTTTATGTTCCCCCAAAGTTCTGATGATTGTAATTCATTTATATAGTTTACAAAAAGGTTATGAACTCTTTCTGACTGTCAGTCAACCATGTAGATTGACTTCAGTGTGAAAAGACATAACCTTTAATACAATATAGACAGTTTGGATTACTCAAAAGGAGATGTTGGATCATTTAGTCCAACATCATAATTTGAGAGGAGAAAACTGAAGCCCATAAACTTTAATTGACTTGATGTTGATCACATAGATAGTGACAGAATTTAGACTGGAAACCAATGTCTCTTGGGATCTTAGGCCTAGAACTCATCCCCACCCCCACCCCAAGAATCTTCTTGTATTTATTTTTTCCTGGTTACAGGCAAAAACAAATTTCAACTTTCACTTTTAAAACCTTGTGTTCTGAATTTTCTCCCTTACTCCCATCTCAGTCCTCTTCAATGAAAAAGCAAGTAATTTGATATAGCTTAAAAATGAGTAGTCATGAAAAACATTACCACAATAGTTATGCTGTAAAAGTAAATATAAGCCCCCTCCCCCAAAAAAAGAAAACAAAAAAAAGTAAAAAATAGTTATTCAGTCTGTATTCAGACACCATCAGCTCTGTCTTTGGAATAGATATTATTATATTCATTATCATAAGTCTTTCAGAGTTCTCTTGGGTCACAGCATTGTTGAGAAAAGGTAAGTCATTCACAGTTGATCATCCTAAAATATTACTGTTACTTTGTGTATGGTGCATTTACCATTGCATCTGCTCCTGTAAGCTTTTTAATTAGAGTATCTTATGTTCATCATTTCTTATAACAGAATAGCATTTCACCTTAATCACATACCACAATTTGTTTAGCCATTCTCCAACTGAAGGGCATCCCCCAATTTCCAGGTCCTTGTTACCAAAAAAGAGCTGCTATAAATATCCTTAAGCTTATAGGTGCCGTTTCTTCCTATTTTTTCATCTCTTCTGGAATATAGACCTGGTAGTGGCATTGCTAGGCCAAAGGGTAGACATGGTTTTATGGCCATTTAGGCATAGTTCCAAATTGTTCTACAGAATTGTTGAATTATTGGCATGTAATTATTGGCATATAAATTATTCTGTCTAGTCTACTGGACAATTCCCTTCATTTTGTTTTTAGTTATTAGTTACTTATTAATACACATAGCATACCCTCATCAGTGAGGATGCTACACTCTTTGAGCAAGGCAGAATTGAAGCAGCTCAAAGGAAATGTGAAATGTATAACTTTAAAGTGACCACCCCAATGCACAATTTTTGCCTGACTTGTAGCATTCTAAGCTCTTATTTGATTGATCAACCATAATCAGACACACTGTAACTTATCTCTTAACATAGTGGTGTCATTTTCATTCTTCTTTGATAACGAAGAACAAGAACCAACCAATCAGTTATTGGATGTAGTCATGATAGCTTTTGAATTTCTGATACTAGGTTTCTTCCTCAGACATTTATTATTTGTTGTAACTCTCCACAAGACACCTCTTGATCTAAGGTTCCTTAACTGTAAAATAAGGAACTTGGACTCAATGATCTCTAAGTTCTCTAAATTGCTAATTCTATATGCATTCTTAGGTTGCTGACTTGCTATCTAAACATCAGTAATTTTTTTTGTTATTTTTAGTAATTTTGAATTGTATCATAGTTTTCGTCTATTTGCTTTAGCAGCAGTGAACTCAATATATACTTAATTCTTGTGGATGGTCTAAACTTTACTCTTTCCTTTCACAAAAGACTTTTCAATACTGGCATTCCCATGAGGACTCACAAAGATAATGTTTATCAGCTCCAATTCAAAAGGACTTGCTCTGTTTGTCATCAACTCATTTCCCCCAAATTGTTCTTCAAACAAAACTAGCAGCAAAAGTGCCTACTGGCAACAATAATCTTCCATTCAGGCTTGGACAGTCAAGCCCCATGACTGGGTAAGACAAGAAACAGAGAAATGCCAAAAGCAGAGAGCTGAGAAGTAGAGACAACCTCTAGTCTATGGTGCTTGATATTTCAATACAGGAGCATCTGATTCCATACTTTCTTATGTTTCATTTCTCTCCCTCCTTCTCCCAAAATATTCTCTCAAAGTCTGAAACCTGTAAATATATTAAATTTTATCCCACACAAAGGACTTGAACACAAAAATTTGAATGAAATCCTGAAGGCCTAGAATTTTTTTCTTTCTTTTTGGAAAAGAGAAATAATGATAGAGCATTACTGACATCTTAGAAAACAGCTTTAAGGAAAAAAAATCTTGAAAAGATCAGGTTTCTGATTATATACAAGATCCAAAGAGAATAACAGTATCATTAGTTATTCTAAGGATTTTGTTAAAATAATTCTTCAGAGTGAGATTCACTATGAAGACTAATAATGTTTGTCCTTAATTTTTAAAGAAGACCATGAAATCAGGGAAGTGATGACATGACAAACACATGAATCGGATTTGAGTAAGGGGGTGCTGTGCTAAATCATCAACCTCACTTTCTCCTCCAGAGCATTTGGGTCCAGTGGCCAGACCTGAATCAGGATGACTGGAGATGGCCCTGACTATGAGACAATCAGGGTAAAGTGACATGCCCAAGGTCACACAGCTAGTACATATCTGAGGTTGGATTTGAATTCCTGTCCTCCTAAATTTAAGGCCAGTGCACTATCCACTGAGCCATCTTGCTATCCTACCATGAAGACTATAGCTGAAAAGACTAAGAATCTGTTAAGCTGGAGTAAGTATTTAGATAATTTTAAACTCTACAAATTCTTCATCTTAAAGCCAGTGGTATCTGAACTCTTTTCAACAATACAAATTAACTAGATAAATTAGAGTTCAAAAATTATCTAGTTCACTCCTCTTTTTTACAGATCAGAAAACTTAAGCCAAGGCTCAAAGGTACTAAGTTTCAGAGATAGAATCTGAACTTCTACATTTTGAGTTATTATTCTTTCTCCCATACTATGCAGCTTCCTTTGGCATTTTTGCCTTTTACTTTTGTGTATATATATATATATATATATATATATATATATATATATATATATAAATTTGTATATATAAATACTTTAAGGAAGCACCTAAAAGTTCAGTAAAACTACTAATTCATTTCAAAAGATAACTCAATTTTTATAGACTGACAGGCAGTACTCCTTAATGAATAGAAATCCAGCCTCACATCAAGTAAGATTTGGCTTTTCAAGGCTGCTTCTGGTAAACACTCACATCCCTGGATAAGTTATTTTACCTCTCATTGACTCCATCAGTTCTCTACCACTATACATTAAAGACAATTTCTTATCTGAATAGGTAAAGTGGGGTTTCTTTGGAAGTGGTTTCTTTCATCAATGAAATAGGCTCCAAATCATTCCCCAAAGTAGATAACTCATTGTAAAGTCTCAACTATGGCCAGAGGGCAACATTTATAATTTAGAAGGGAAGAAAAACAACAAACAGTGAACAATTACATAACAGATAAGAATTTGAAAGAAAGGAATAGTGGATAGAATGAAGGACTTGATATAGGAAGAAAGCTGAATTTAACTTCTACCTCTGACCTCTCTTGTGACTAATGGCAAATTATTTAATTTATTTGAACTCAAATCTTCATTTCTATAAAATGAGGATAAAAATATTGAAGCAATTATCTTAAAAACTGATTGTTTTAAGATTTAAATGAAAGAACATATGTGAAATACTTTAAAATGTTATGCCTTTTATTTTTGAACTCCAGCACTGGTTTCATTAGTTTATGGATGGAAAAAACTCTACGAAAAAAAAAGTGCATGGCACATGGTTAGCACTTAAAACCTTTATTGAATAACAAATTAATAACATCTTGTTTAAGTAACTTGTCCAGGATCACACAACCAGTGTGTGTAGGAGGTGGGATTTGAAATTAGGTCTTTTTGACTAAGGATAGCTCTCTATCTGGCCTCATTTCTTTTACCTCTCTGAGTACTATAGAGCTTTCATTACTAAAATATATCTATATATCTATATCTATCATCTATCTATCTATTTATCTATCTATCTATAGATATCTTTAGATAGAGAATTATCATCCAGCCTACTATGTTCCAGCACTACGAACAGTATTAGTAATGAAAGAACAAAAATGAAACACTCTCTGCAATCCCTGAAGGAGCTAACAAAAAAATCAGAAGGAATTATAAAAGCTAGAGAAGATGACAATAACTATCCTTTGAAGGCTAGGTGAATTTTCCTTTTTAGGGAGAGTGGTATGATCTAATATGAGTTTTATACTATATGGGTAATGGTGAAATTCCTAACTGTGGAAAACAATACATTTTATTGACACATGGTAGATAAATGTACATAGGTCAGATTATGGATGACTTGATTATGAAGCAAAGAAGTTTGGAGAAAATGTAGTGGGTCATAAGGAGTAATTTAAAACAATAAGGTATAATGGGATAATATAGGAAAAAGGACATTGAAGAAAACCATGTCACTTTTTTCCAAGTAACTAGACCCTTCCCCTTTTAAAGTAATATTCACTCTAGAGTTATCAGCATAAATTTATGTGACCTCCCCCTTTTTTGAAAGTAAGCACCTTAGGTGAAGTAGCTTTTAGTTTTTCTTTGTATTTTAAACATCTAAGTTTCTATCCATCACAAAGTAAGTACTTAATTCACAAAGTAAGTGCTTAATATTCTTTAATTATTAATTAGGAAGGATATCTGGAAAGTATCAAAGGGAGAAACTAGTGGAGGCAAAATTGGATTGGTAACTAAAATTCAATTTTTATAGTACAAGAATAAGATGATGAATTCTGGAATTAGAAGAAGGCATGTAGTTAATGCAAGAGACATTTGAGAAATGAATTGTAAAGTTTACAATGCTACATCTTTCTTTTTCCCTGGATTATTGCTTTGAATTCATTGGCAAGGAATTTTTCATGAGGAAACTGATGCAGGGGAAAGATGAAGAGAATTGTGAATGTAGAAATTTGGTGGAGATATAAATTGACTATCACCTACTCTTGAGATGTAAATTGACTAGAAGTAGAGAATTATAATCATATCAAAAACAATTTGTAATCTGCTCAAATTGGGTGGAGATACCCATTACCATTGATTCATTGTTTAATGTAAAATTTGTATCCTGATCTCCTTAGGTTTTACTGTCTACCTAATTCCAAGTCCACTATAGAGGAAGGGAGTTCACCTTTTGCTCTCTGGATGAGAGGTAAGATATAAAAACCTGGGTTGACTCCAGCTCAGGGCTGAAGTTTTCTCTGACCTGTGGTCCAGCAAAGCTGCTTGACCCTGTTCTTTTCTCTCTCTCTCTCTCTCTCTCTCTCTCTCTCTCTCTCTCTCTCTTTCTCCCTCCCTCCCCCTATCCCTTTTTCTGTGTTCTAACTTCTTTTAATATTTTTTTTGTTTTACTTCCTCCCTTACTTTCCCAAGTCTGAAAAATGATTTCTCATAGGCAGAACCAAATTCACGTACCCAGAGGCTACAAAACTACCAATGTAAGTGCCTTTCACAGAATAAACATTTAACAATACTTGTTGAAGACTTTAGCAGTTATTGAATTATTTATTTAAGGAACTTGTCTAGGATCATAATCTAGTATATATGCAGAGCTAGTATTTGCAATGTTGGTTAAATGGTATGAGAGAGACTATTGATTTATTGAAGTATATAGGCAGTGGTAATTACAGTTTATTAACTTTGGGATCTGAGTGAATGATGGGTAGTACCTAGTCATAAGAATGTAGCAAGGAAGAAAAGAAATTGATTTTTTTTGTGGTGGATTAGGGGTAAAAGTAGAGATGTTGGGCTCAACTTTGGGGATGCTAAGTTTTAAGATGATGGTTAATTTATCCAAATGGAGAAATATTTTGTAAGCAGTTATAAATTATAGAATCATACATCTCAAAGGGGTCATTGTCTTTTCTGAACTGCTTCTTTCCCCACTTTGCTACTTTTCCCATGGATCTTTCTTCAATGAGATTTTAGCATTTCATTAGTTCTATGTTCATTGATCTTTGTCCAGGCTTTTTTTTCATTTCTCTGATCCCATCCTAACCTATGGATTTTATGATAAGATCAGAGTTTTTCTGAGTGTCTCTGATTTCCCTGACTTTCTTGACTTCCTCCTCTAATGCAACTTATTTGGCCCCAGTCCAGTGTCCCTGATGCATTTTCCTGGCCTGAGGGCAAAAGGGGTCCCTACTTGAAGAGTGCCTTTCAGACTCAGTGGTGCCTAAGACTACCTGAGACATAATAATCTTAATTAATTACTGACTTTACAAATAATTTAGATGTTGATGAAGAGAAATTGCATCCAGATAACATAGGTGCTGATATATTTTTGTATGTCTTTGCTTTGTCTAAATTAACTCCTTTGTTCAGTGACCTATGAGTGCCTCATTGTACTTCTTCATAGCAACCTCCCTATATTATCTCATTTTTACCTACCAGATGCAGATATCCCTGAAGCCAGTGGTAACATGTGCTTGTCTTTTTCTAAATACCAAAACAAAAAAGCAAAAACAAAAAACCCTTACCAACCCAACCCAAACTAAAACCAAATTGTTTTCTAAGCCTATTATTAACACTTAACCTTTCATGGGTCCAGCTACTGACTTAAAGTAAACCTTTTCTTTTTTCTAAATTCTAATGACACATTACCTCTTCTTTTGGAATTTATCACACATCATTTGGTATAAATATATATATATATATGTATATATATATTGAAAAAATCTTTTTTTCTACACATCTTTTATAAATTTAGAGCTAGTTGGGACAGAAGAGATGATTTAGTTCAATACTTTCATTTTACAGTTGATCTTGGAAGGTTAAATGAGTTGTTCAAGGACACAACCATAGTCAGTGGAAGAGTCAGGTTTGAACTCCAAATCTCATGCTTTTTTAATTGTCCCATATTATATCTGTTCTATTCATTTAAATGTTAAATTCCATGAGGGCAGTGGTAATTTTTTTTCTTTAACTTATTTCACTCCCCCATAATTCTTACCTTTCATATTCTTCCCTTTTACAGATGAAGAAATCAAAGTCAAGTACATATATATGTATGTATATATACATTATATATATATATATATATATATTATGTATATGTATATGAATAACAAAGGTCCCATAGTCCTAGGAGAGTCAGCCCTGGAACCTATAGTTCTGAATCAATTATTAAATAATTAAATAGATTAAATAGATAACATATGAAGAAAAAAACTATTTGACTCAGTTCTAGAAATATGAAGATGGAAAAGTGTAAAAGTGTAAAAATCTCTGATATAAATAGTGCCTAGATACTTTTTTTCAACAAACTCCCAAGAAGGAAAAATAGGTACATCTCAAAAAGGTCATCAGAGATAGAATTAGTGGAATAAAAGGAAGTTATACTTTGCTATAGTGGATAGCATCTCAATACTCTCCAAGAAGTGTTACAGATTGAACATATCAATAATTCCTAAAGAAAAATATAGATTAATGGATAAAAGAGGCATAATTACTGCATTATTATTATTATATTACTAAAGGAAATCTAGTTAGTTTAGATTGCATGTTTAACTCTGAGGTTAATGTCAAATCTGACAACTTGGGTCTTATACAGCTCATGCTTCTTAGATCAAGTATAGAGTGAATGGTCCATAAGTCTGAACTAATATGGTGACTCTTATGTCCTTATATAGCCACATACTAACTAGCTATTTTTGTTTTGAACTGACAACTAATGACATGAAAATGATGATATTATAATGTAGTTTCAAAATGAAGAAAATTTTTCACATATCTTGAAATTAATTATAGTTAAAGCAATTCTAACTCAGCTGTAAAGTGGCAGCAAGCATCTTTTTAACCTACATTTTTAAAAAACTTTCTAATACTTACCAGGATATTTTACTTATGTTCAAGATGCTATAAGGAAAATAAGTGATTAGAGAGAAGCAGTAATCTTTGAGCCACTCAGATTCCTAGAAAGACTGCAAATATACTTGACTGTAATGATTTGCTGAATTTGTTTTTGAACAATTACCAGTGTTGGAATGGTCTGATTTTTTTTTGATAATTTACATATAATTCAAATATGTAAATTCAGGAAACTAAAACTACCCAGATGAATGTTAGACCATGGGGTGTTTTTGATGGAGAATATATCCCTTCAAAGTTATTTGACTCTTTCAGAGTCATTTCAAATAATAATGAGAAAAATACTTTCTTAAAAACACTTGTAAATTTAGAATAGGGAGGAAGGTAAATTGATCATTTAATTTATAGAAAACAAATAAAATGATGACAAATCCTTTTCTTTAATGTAGAAAATAAAATTCCAATATATTGACATATTCAATGACATATACCTAATTCCATTATATTGACATTTATTTAATCTTATTGATATCTACCTTACCTTTTTCTCCATTGATATAGCCTAGAGTAGTTTTCACTTAAATTCCACTCAGTGTTTTATTATAGCAAAGAAGTCATGATGAATCATCAAAGAAGATGCCAGTGAAAAGTGTTATCCAGAAAGTCTTACCAGAATGGAAAAGATAAGATTTTGTAATGTGTATTGGTTGTTCAGGGACAAACATATCTAAAACGTTCATCACCTGGCATCCACCAGTTGATACATACTTCCCTTCTTCCTCTACAACCCCCTAAAGATACTCTGGTAAAGCAGGGCAAGGTTTTCATCTATATCAGTGAAATAAGGAGTCATAAAAAACATAATCAGACATGTTTTCCCCATTGAAATATGTATTTTCTTTAAATTGCAAAGATAGTGCTTTGTAATCTAGAATCCTATGGGCCTCCTTTTTTTGTACTCAATTTTGTTTTCACTTTCTTCTTTGAACCATGGCATAATTATTCATTACACTTTGGATGCTATAATAGTTTGGGATCATCGATCAATGAATATTCAATTCAATTGGTTTAAGCAGAAACTGGCATGAGCAGTTACTCATCAGGGTGTAATAGACTTGTCATGTTGATTGATGCAACATGATATGTGATTGGATTTTTAAGGTCAGAAAGTGCTTGGCAATGATTAGGATAACAATTCTGTTGCTGCATCAGAAAGAAGTGTAGCCAATGCCTGCCAATATTGGGCACTTACCCTTCTATTGTCTTTAATGAATTCAATTGTTCTACAAATATGAGAATTTTTTTCTTAGAGTATTAGTAAATGGGATAAAAATTCCTATTTCTCCACAATATTTATACTGTGAGCTTTATCATATTTACTTTTTGGAGATGGGAACTTTACCCTACATACTCAAATGTGTAAACAGATCTATGATCTCATCTATTAGAATGTTACCTTCAATGCTGGATAACAGAACTTATTCATGTATACCTTTATTATGGAAGTCTGACAATATTAATGTGAATGTTCATGTTAGGATATCTACTTGGTTAACTTGGACCTTTCTCAGTTTTTCCTAACATCATGAGAATATCACTAGATGACCTGAATTACCCACTTATTATTTTCATGGGACCAGTCTATCTTCTTTAAAAATCATGCATCTCCTTAATGACATCCTTTACCTTTGTTATATGTTATATCCTATAATCTGCTTATATCCATCAAGAACTCCTCAATAGTCTCCTCTTTAATAATTATTTTTAATTCTTCAAGTCCTTAAGTGTTCTCTTTTCCATTATCTTATTATTATTAATTCTAATATTAGTGCTATAAAATAAATATTTGTTTCCATGAAAATTTGGGGGTCCTTAAAAAAAAGCAGCATTGTAATTTCTAGTAGGCAAATGAACCCCTCTAGATATATTTTATTAAAGACTGAACTTAACCATTTTTCCCATCTCTCCTAGATTATGTAATAAAGGACAATCACGGTCTGTTGACAAGCTAATTGTATGGCAGAAATCATATAAAAATCATGCTTTATCTACTTGGTTTTTACTTTATACATGGTCAAATCAACAATTTTTGTTGATTATGGAGAGTGGTGTACTTTTGAATATTTAATACCCATTTGTCCCAAATATTTCATAAGAACAAATTTCTAAATTTAATTTGCATTATTAACATTTTCCATCATTTTCTTAAATCTAGACAATCAACAAACAACACAGCATTCTGATTTGTAGCTTTGCTGATTTCCAGGATATAAAAATTCACACTAGAAAATTATCAATTGGCTCTTGTGAGCTGACTTCAAATTGCTTGGTTGTAGATCTCTTGTAGAATACATTGCAATATTATAGATTTTGAACCAACAAACATTGTGTCATTCTAAAATAGCAATATGTGAAATGACCTCACTGTCTCTGCTGAAACTCCTGTAGAACAGTGGTGAAAAGTTTTAGTGAAGGAACTTATGGCCAAATTGGTGGAGAGAAGGCAGGCATTGTGATTGGTGCTCTCTCTTTCCCCTTAGAAATAACAAGAGAGAAAACTCTTAACAGAAATTTGATCAACAAAACCCACAAAGAGAAACTAGAAAAAGAACACCTACCAAGAAGGTCTGTCTCAGAGGACTGTGGGTGAACCTGGAGACAAGAGCACAGTATCAGCACAGGGACAACAGCTGGAGGAAGCCAGGGGGCAGCCTCAGTCCTGGAGACTTCATTGAGTGGTGGGTGGGAGATCTAGCTTTAGCTGCATTCTTTGGGGAGGGGGGGGTGGTGGGAGCCAGGGGAGGGTGAGAACAGCCAGCTAGGCTGGGGGAACTGAAATCCATACTTTCAGCAGAGCCCTTTGCTCAGAACAAACAATAAACAAAGCCCCACTCCCTAAGGGCAACAGAGTTCACTCTACAGAAAGAGATTAACTGCCTCCCCCAGGGCCCAGCCCAGTATTCAAGGTCAATTTAGACCCTGATGCTGAAGACATCACTACAGAGAAAGCAACAAGCAAGCCAAACTGTCTGGCCCCTGGAATTACTAAACCAAGTGAACAAAACTTCTAGGATCTTCAAAAGCAAGCCTCTGAGACTCAGCCTCCCCCCCCAACACAAGATGTAAAAAGATCAGAGAAAAGAGGGGCCCATGGAGAAATACTTAGAAGAGACAGATTCTAACCCAGAGAGATCTAGCACTGCTGAGGAGAATATGAATTGATCTCCAACCCAGAAAGACTTCCTTGAAGAAATCAGGAAGGAGTTTAAAAATCAATTGGAAAAACTGGGAAAAGAAACTCAATAGAAAATTAACACATTGCAAGAGAAAATTAACATCATGCAACAAGAAAACAAATTCTTGGAAAAAAACAATTGGACAAATAAAGAATGAGAATAACTCTCTCAAATCTTCAATTGGGCAAATGCCAAAAGAAAATAATTCTCTCAAATCCTCAATTGGGCAAATACAAAAAGGAAATAATTCTCTCAAAACTACATTTGGGCAAATAGAAAAGTCCTTCAAAAATGAAATGGAACAACTAGAAAAGGAGTTGCAAAAGACAAATGAAGAAAAACCTCTGAAAAAAAAAGAATGGAATTGATGGAAACTGATGAATTCATGAGACAACAAAATTGTGTTAAACAAAACCAAAAGATTGAAAAAATAGAAAAAAAATGTAAAATACCGCATTAGCAAAACCACTGACCTCAAGAACAGATTAAGAAGGCAAAATCTGTGAATTATCAGCCTTCCAGAAAACATTGAAGAGAAAAAAAGCCTGGACTTAATATTACAGGATTTAGTGATGGAAAATTGTCCTGACATTATGGAACCAGAGGGCAAAATAGTTATTGAAAGAATACATAGATCCCCTCAGGAAAGAGATCCTAAATTGAAAACACCAAGGAATGTTGTGGTCAAATTCCAGGGCTATCAGTTAGAAAAAATCCTACAAGCAGCCAGAAAGAGAAACTTTAAATACCAAGGAGCCACAGTAAAAATTACACAGGACCTGGCTGCATCAACATTAAAGGATCAAAGGGCCTGGAATGAGATTTTCCAAAAGAGCAAGGGAGCTTGGAATGCAGCCAAGAATCCACTACCCTGCAAAGCTGAGTCTTCTCTTCCAGGGAAAAAGATGGACATTTAATGAAATGGGAAACTTCCAAGATTTCATGATGAATAGACCAGAGCTAAATAGAAAATTTGGACATCAAACAGGAGGCTCAAGAGACACATGAAAAGGTTAAAAAAAACTGCTATACAATAAGATGAAACTGGCTATATACCCACTTGGGAGAAAGATTGTCATAACTCTTGAGAATTGTAACTCTATTAGAGAGAATATACATAGCCAAAAGTGATGGACACTCATAACATTTCTGTGACTCAGACAGAATGATTTAAAAACAATACCTCCTTAAAAAGGGAGGCAGTATGGAGAAGAGAGGTTGGAGGGAGACTGAATGGGGTAAATCTCATTACATCAAGAGGTACAAAAACCCTATTGTTAACAGAGGGGAAGAAGGGAGGAGTTGAGAACCACTTGAATCATCTTCATTTCATTAGACTTGGCTTAAATTAGACACACTTAATCAAGTTAAGAAATTTATCTTACTTTTCAAACATTAAAAGGGGAAAAGAGGAGGGGGGGACAGGGAGGGGGGAAAAGGGGGGAACTAACAGAAGGAAGGGAGGAGAAAAGAGAAAGGGGAAAAGGGGGGTTTATATGAGGGGTAAAATACACTGAAGGTGAGAGCATTCAGAAAAAAACACTGGGGAATATGGATAAAGGGGGAAAAGGGTGAAAAAAATGAACAGAAGGAAGATAGCAATGGAGGGCAATAAAGAGTTAGTAATTATAACTTTGATTGTGAATGGGATGAACCCTCCCTTAAAATGTTAACAGATAGCAGAGTGGATTAAAAAGCAGAATCCTACAATATGCAGTTTACAAGAAACTTATTTGAAACAGGGAGATACATACAGATTAAAGGTAAAAGGTTGGAGCAAAATGTATTTTGCTTCAGCTGAAGTGAAAAAAGCAGGGGTAGTAATCCTCATCTCAGACAAAGCAGGTGCAAAAAATGGATAGTGTTAAAAGAGCTAAGGAAGGAAACTATATACTCCCAAAAGGTACCATAGACAATAAAGTAATTTTACTACTAAATATGTATGAACCCAATGGGACAGTATCAAAATTCTTAGAGGGGATGTTGAAAGAACTACAGAAAGACATAGACAGCAAAACTCTACTAGTGGGAGACTTCAACCTCCCATTCTCAGATTTAGATAAATCGAATCATAAAATAAGCAAGAAGGAAGTTAAGGAAGTAAATAGATTGTTAGAAAACCTAGATATGATAGACATATGGAGGAAATTGAATGAGGATAGAAAGGAATATACTTTTTTTCCTGCAGTACATGGCACTTACACAAAAATGTCCATGTACATAAAAACCTAATGATCAATTGCTGAAAGGCAGAAATAGTGAATATATCTTTTTCAGATCATAAGGCAATAAAATCATATACAATACTTGGCCAGAGAGATATAGACCCAGAACTAATTGGAAACCAATAACATCATTTTAAAGAATGAGTGGGTCAAGTAACAAACTATAGAAAGTATTAATTATTTCATCCTAGATAATGACAATAATGACACAACACACCAAAACCTATGGGATACACTCAAGACAGCTGTCAGGGCTATATTATATCTTTAAATGCTTACATGAATAAATTACAGAATGAAGAAATCAATGAACTAA